>NC_060887.1:17650462-17762962 GCF_014805685.1 Silurus meridionalis
TGTGCATGTTATTTCTGTCTTTATCATAATGTCTTTATTCTGTCTTTAACATGGTATTTATTCTAAATGTTATTATCATAGAAAGCAGCTTGCATGTTTGAAACTGCATATCCAAAATCGGTCAGGAACCAGAACCGGCTTGCTTGGTTATGTTGTAATTTAATTGGCCAGCAGCTCATCAGTTTAATACATCGGAGAATAATCATAAGGTTGTTGCCAAATTCTAGCCAGAAATCACAGGTCCTTCTATATCATAAGCACACAAGGTTATTTTGAAACATTGATAAAACTTTTCTGATGTGCACATAAGGATTAAACCTCTCAGAGGGGGCTTTAAGGAGAAGAAGTTAGTTATTTTGGTGCGGTGTATCACAGCAGGGTTACAAAACGCACGGCATACAATTCGAAACTGATTGATCCCCAACACAGGGCTGCTCCACGGCACATACACGCTCATGCATGAGTTAAACTACACTTTCAACATGTCTCACGTACACTCAGAAACCTGTCATCACGGCAGCTCAGGCTGACGTATAACTCTGTGCTTGGTGGATTGTTATGACCTCCGGAATGAAGAAGCTTACTTCCCTTTTTTTGTTACATCTTTTAGACAGCAAAAGTATCTGACCCCACCCGCTGACATGGGGCTGCCTATAATATCAGACTGTTGGAGATCTGCCTATGCCATTCGGGGGCAAAGGGGGCAATTGACTTTGCTTTTGCTGATATGTTTTCATTTAGCAGAGGAAATTTGGTTACGTTTCACAGTAAGTGGGTCCCGATGTGGGAGCACATGAGGTTTAGCGAAAGCGGAGTACAGTTTCATGAGGAACTTTTGCTCTCAGGGTTCAAGCTAAAATTCAGGTTCAAGAGAGAATTCAAACAGTATGAAGAGGGAGGAGGTGAGCGTAGGTTGCAGCATGCACAAACTTGCACTGCAATTCAACCGCCCCCCCCTTAAAGAACACACACACACACACACACACACACACACACACACACACACACACACACACGGCTCTCTGGGCCTTTGACAGCACAAGTTCAAGGTTGGATCAGTGCAAGCCCGGGGGCAAGGAATAAGGCTCACATAGGCAATGCACTTATTGTCAAGAAGCCTTCATAATGAACAGATATAGGGGCCCCACATCAGCCACCTTCAATCAGTGCCAATCGTTTTACCTCCTCAAATTTAAACTAAGACAACTACTGAGAACTGACACTTTATTTCATATCTTAAGTCAACACAGAGTCTAAAGTATTGTGCAAATGTTTCCTATCTATACAAATATTTGTTTAGCAAATTCAATAATTGTGAGAGTTAAATATAAACATGTCTGCATGAAAACAAAGTGAAAAAGCTCGATAAAAGAATGTGTGAGAGTCGCCTTCCGCTGCACCGATAGCGCTGAAGGATGTCAAAATTCTATTACTAAACATAGTCACATTTCCAGTTTAACACCTCCATAAAGAAGAGATATGAACGGGCGTGTTTTTATTTTTAAAATTTAATTCTGCTCTTTCCTACAGAGAGTTTCGAAGATGATCTCAAAAACTGAAAAAATTACATTATGTTTTGATTTGCGTGTTAACAAACTTTATTGCTGGTGAACTTACTGGCACAAAACTGATCCCAACCTAAAAAAGGAATCAGCATAAACACTGTATTTCACAAACATGATAGATTTAAATATTATCTGAATATATATTTAAATACAAATATAAAGTCAGAGAAATTCATGTTTGAAAAAAAAGCATGTGCCCAGTCAAATCATTCAACTTTTCCAAAAAATGTTTACTCAATCAATTTTGACAATTTTTAAAAGAATGTTCAATGTGATTCTATAAAAAGATTTAGAGTAAGTAAGAAAATTATACACTAACCTGATGCTTCTTAAATGACACGTTAGTCACTTAGACTCGCAGGATCTATCGGCAAGACGGGACTAACCTTTCTTGCATTCAGAACTACAGTACATGGTATTATAGTTACTGTCCAAAGGGTTTGATTAATTCATAGTCAGTAATAATAATTAGTAAATAGAATGCTTTAGGATAAATAATAAAGGTTTAAGACTAATGCAAAAAAAAAAAGAAATTATTTTGTTATTATTAGTTGTAGTAGTAGTAGAAGTTGTTGCAGTAATAGTGTTATTGATACTTTTTATTATTGTTGTTGTATTACATGCGTTTATTATTGTATTAACAAACATTTATATTTAGGCTATAGATCCAGGTTTATGGTAGTGGTAATGGTAGCTGTAGAACAAGTAGTAACAATGCTATTATTATTATTATTATTATTATTATATTGTTCTTAAAGGTTATAAAAAAATAGCTGAAATATTTAATCTAGTACCCCCCAATGCCACTAGTTATTGTACAGACAGTGTGTGTATGGATTACAGCATGGTTTCTGCCTGAAGGTTTTAATGCTTGCTCAGCACAAGTCTCCTGAATCCTTCACCATCTTACTGCTTAATCAAATACTCCGACCGGCCTGCAGAATGACGTAATGCCCTGAGGCATAGCAGGGATTATTATTATTTTTTTTGTAATGGACAAATAGAAATGACACCAGTGCTTTGAAATACAATTGATAAAGCACCCTAAGTGTTATTTGGGAACAGAATGCGTTCCGGTTCCTCCGTTCGTTCAGGACGTGTGCAGTGCAGCAGAGGCGCTTGAGCTCCATGGGACATGAAACTAACGATAACGGGGTACGAAAACCGTGCGCCGGTCTCTCGTCGGACCACACTTCAGTACTGTCAGATGCCCACAGGAACCTGAAGTCCTCTTCCTCTCACTCACACACACACACACACACAGGCGTGCGCGCAGCCCTAAACGCGAACTCCGGTGCTGCACAGCAAGTGTTTTACAGACGGAGTCGAGACGCGCACCAAGCCAGAGAGAAAGAGAAAAAGCGCTCAGGAGAACTTCTAAACCTGATCACACACACACAAAAGCTCAGAAACCTGTTACACATTGTTGACTTCTACATACAGATCCAACAGGCACCGTTTACTCAAAACCCGCCGCTCTGTAGGTGAACAGAAAGCACGATGCAGCGCTGCAACGCGTTCCGTTACACCAGAAACTTCAGCCGCGTTGTCCAGCACCGCACAGCGACTTGTCACTTCAGCCCACACGGGAGAACAGCCATTGTAACCGGGGCCCGAGTTCTCCCCCCTCTCCCGCCTGCAAGCCCCGAGCTCTCCGTGCCTGTAACCAAAAAGCTCTCCAAACTACTTACCGCAGAAGTGTAGAGAAGATGCAGCGCCCTTTCTGAAGGAACCACGTTGGACTGAGCAAAGATTACAATACGATCTATTTAGAGCAGCATTACGTCACCCTCCGGTGACGTCGCGTGGGATTCCTGAACTTCTAAATCACTGCGGTTCGCTTGGAGGCGGGGCGGCGCGGGCTGGGGGCGGGGCTAACTGGGATATAAACCCCAAACCGCACACTACCCTACTGAAGAGTGTCTCAGTACTGTTTTCCACTACATCCAGGGTTCACTGCAGAATCTTTAATTTACTGTTATAGTAAAAAAAATCTGTTCTGGATTTGGCTTGCTTCAAAGTGTGCGTGATGATGATCCAAGATGTCTGGTGCGCTCTTATGTGGGATGACAAACATGTTCAAATCTCTTTTAAACAATGCTGTACAGTAGATCTTGATGAGAGAATATTTTAGGGGTAGCTTGTGTCTGTTTTTGCTTCGTTACAGTTTCAATAAAGTATAGTTGATAAACAAACAAATTACACACACATGTGCACACCAGAATACCTGGTCCCAATCACTAAACTAAAATTAATCCCAATATGGGTTGATGTTGTCACAACATGTGAGAAATATTATTACACAATGATTACACTGATTACCGGCTGACATCAAATTTAATTTTAAACCATATTTCTGTTCGTGTAGTTTTTATTTGAAATATATTTCTTTTATACCGCTTTATGTAATAAATATATTGTTAAAATATATGAACTCCATGTTTTATATATATATATATATATATATATATATATATATATATATATATATATATATATATATATATATATATATATATATATATATATATATATATATATATATATATATATATATATATATATATATATATATATATATATATAGTGTACATTTTGAAATTTTGATGACCTAACTTCATTGCTAGTCGAATATGTGAAGGTGAGAAGATGGAAGTGATGTTATTAGTTCTAAAATGTTAAGGAAACCCAAAATTTGTTTGATTAATGTTAACTCTAAGAACTCATACTAATGTAAGAGGGTATTTTATTTGTTATACTATTCTTAGAAAAAAATTTATTTGTTATTATAGCGAGCCAACTTCATCTTAAATATCATTATATATACTATTTATACATATATATATATATATAGATATTTTACACTTGCAACTGAGATCATTTGGTTTATTTCTAGTAACGGCTCTCTAAATGTATCAAGGAGAATCTTTAAAAAAAAATGTGCGTGTTGTCGTTCAGGTCCAATATGCTGACTTCCCCTTTATCAACCCAATTTGGGTTATGGCTACTTAATTACTTGATCCAACAAACTAAACCCAGCAAATGAATAGTAAAGATTGCACCTTTTATGGTTATTCAATGGCCAGTTTGATTTACAGTCAGCTGGCTACAGCACAGTAAAGTTTCTATCTAATGTTAAAACAATGCTTTTATTTAATGAACACAGACTAATTTCCCAAAAGCATCGTAAAGTTAAGATTTAGGAGTGAGTGTTCAATCTGATGCTTGTGCTATCATTCAACAATGATCTTGTGCTGTGGTGCTTTTGTAATAAAGGCAAGCACACACACACACACACACACACACACACACACACATATACACACACACAATTACAATCTGAACACTTGTTGGATTTATCCCTAATCAGCGGGCCGGTAATACTAATTGTATCAGGCTCACCAGTGTCTCAGCATGTACTAAATAATGGAAGTAGCAGGGGTAAATAAATTATTGGCAGGATTATATCTGTCTGCCAGTGATGTATTCAGAAGATGGTGTTACAGAATCAAAGCTCTGACTCCTTTATCCGGAGATAATTGCTCAGTAAACGTAATGTGATGCAGGTAAAGCCTTAACACCACACAAATCTTTATTGTTAGAATGTTGCTTTAAGCAGAACCTTTTTTTTGCTTTATTTCATGTGTGTCTTGTTGTGTGTTGCAATAACTGACTGTGAAAGAATCTCTAAAGAAAATGCATTATGTGCTTAACGAATTCTCCAAGAAAAGACATAATGTGTCTAATAACTCTTATCCTAATACAGAACCTATAAGCTAGGATAATAGACATAGATAATGAGTATAGCTCGGATTTAGAAACGAATGAAGTGTCAGGTTTAAGTGATAGATATTGATAAATGCAATGGAATTCATGTATTATTTATATTTCACAACGATCTAAATACCAACAGTGTAGCGAGGTAAAGTAATATCACAGCCGGTTTTGATACTGATCTGGAAGGTCATGGAAATACTGATACTCTTGTAACTTGATAATTTTAAAAACAGTCTGTGGCACTTTTCACTGGCATAAGTACCCATGGTTTTGCACAAGGTTAAAGAGTGAGGACGGGAGTGGAGTCATTGTTGAATGGCTGAGAAATGTGCAGCAATCTTCAGCATTCAAAGTCATAACAATGAATTAATGGTGCCACTAAAGCTGTTTAAGAACCTGTTAATCTTACATGTTCTTCTTTCGTTTGAGCAGAATCTCTACAATGTGCCATAGCAGAGACAATGGTGATATGGCTCATCATAACCATTAAATTGACACATTAGCCATTTATAGGCTGAGAATGAAAAAAGTGGCCCACCCAGCAAGCAGCAGACAGAGTCATGGCCCTTAGTGCTTTAGTGACTCTGCTGGTGGCAGTGCAGTGATTTCTGAGGCTGGAGGCTAATAAGAGGAGTCTGAGATGGCTGCACAATTAATGACTGTCTGATCCTCAGAGAAGGGGCTGTTTACGATGAGCAATCCGTGCTAAGAGCCTCGTCACTGGAACAGTAACACTGGCCCCATCCACAGCTATAACTCAGCCTCTCCCTCTGCCTCTGTCTTTTAACCCGAGGCTTAATCAAAGCTTTATGACAGTCTTTTGTGCCTTTATGGACTATATATTTCCCCCACCAATCCAAATATCATCCCATGGGAGAGCTGCACAGTAAGTGGCATAAGTGCACAACCAGGGGTGGGTCGCTGACCCCAAGCTTTAGAGAATTTTGCCTCTAATGCACCAAACAGTGTGTGCAGCTCACAGGTTTGAATGAAATAAAGATCACGGACCATCTTCATGAGGCTGGAGCTAAAGACAAGTAATCCTTATTTATATAGAAAAATGAAAGACACCACATATCAGCCAAAATGCTGTACAATAACAATCTATTTATTTTAAACAGCAATTGAAAAAAACTGATCACTAAAAGGATTAAACAATAATAAACAATTAAAGACAAAACCACGGTAAGACAGTACAAACATTTCACACACTGTAGCACATTTTTCCCCTTCCAAACCACTTAAGCAGTAATTACAGCATTATATACTCTTCATTAAGACTGCTTAGAAGTCAAATAGCTTTAGTTTTGCAATATTGAATGTTTCCATTAGAGGGTGTGATCCATACAGAGCTGCTGACTGCCTGTCTGTGTTTGATCTTGTTAACGGAATGTTCCACTCTCACTCCGTCAATTTATTTCAATGGCTTGAAATGCCTGAGGAAATGGAAATATTATAGCATAAGCCTTCGAATAATGTTACATGACTTTTTTTTTTGGAGATGTCTAAATCATCAAAAGTCTGTTTAGACATGATAGTGGTTTAATAACACGATTTTTTAGCATGCACCAAATTAAATTCATGGTGAACACACAAGAAGTAGAATGTTTGTTTTGTTTTGTTTTGTTTTGTTTTGTTTTGTTTTGTTTTACGGAAAATTCTCAACCTCTACTACATAAAGTGTCATATAACAGTCAAATGTTCTTCTACACGCTTTGTCATATGTATTCACTTTAAGTAACCACCAACTGTATCTGAATAAGCTCTAATTCTATGCAGCTTCAGATTTCATAAGTAAACCCAAATTAGCCAAAACAAAACCCACATGCTATTTTCTTTTCCAAGGTAAACATGATCTTAAATTTATATTATATGGTGGCTCATTAAAAGGCTTATGTCCCTCTAAACTTCCACATTGTTACCTTGTGAAAGGTTATGAAGTGTTGAACAATTATTACACAGACTCACTTGAAACAGACTTAAAAAAAAAGTGATGCTTGGCCAGAGAGTTCAAGAAACGCGTTTACCATTGTGGCGCATGAAGCATTCGGGCTGCCAGTGTTCATAATGGCTGTATGCAGGGATATTATGGTGTCGTTTAAGTCCTTAATGGGGTCTGAAAGTTTGCATTTGGCCATGTTGAGGGATTAAAGTGAGCCTGTGGACCTTTTTAACGTGTCCGGGATTTAAACCCAACATCTTTCTGCTATTACTCATCCTGTGCAGATCGGCTAAAAAGAATTCAGAGATTAGGGTTAGGGTTAGGGTTAGGGTTAGGGTAACTGTTATTACTCAGGCGTTTTATTAGGCTACTAAAAGTGACACTTCTATTCAACTTCATTTGTATACCTTGTGGAACAGGAGAAAAAATATAAATACAGGTCTGCAATTTGTGGCGTAAAATAATCTGGTTTGTGCTAAAGCATATTGTGAATTGTAAAGAGATTTTCACTGCAGATGTAAAATCAATGGAACATTTTGCACAAAACAGAGCATTTTACTGCGTTGTATGAATTATTATTTTTTTAATCCAAATCATGTGCTATATTCACAAACATGGTCAATGTGCTGTGAATTTCTGCAGCATTGAAAATATGTTTATTTGGAATATTTTGGTAAAACCTAAGTGCCAAAATTACTTTAAAAAACCATGTGGCTCTATAAAAAAATAACTACAATGCAGTTTTGTACAAAAGCACACACGCACAAGTAAACAACATTACATAGTCTGTGGCCTTATCTTCGTTTTTCTAGTTGTAAAGGAACTGAAGGAGAACTTTAGTGTGATCAGAGGCAGCATTTTGCTTTACTCAGATCAGTAAGGCTGAAATGGAACTGGAGGCTGCCACACAGCTCTGGAGCTCCTCAAAGCCATGAGTGAGTCAGTGAGGTAATGCTTTCATAGGCACGTCCCGTAACATGCTCTGGTGCTGCTGGAAAAAGCAGGTCGATCAGAGGGAAGGCCGGTCGCACAACACCGCTCTGAGCTGAGGCTGAATGAGGCCCAACCCAGCACAGTCCACATTACATACCCGGGGCACAAAACCAGTACTGACAACCTTGGCCAACAAACATGAAAAGGAATTCATGGAAAAACAGAGACGTTTGGGGGTGACAGTAAAGAGTAAACATTGAATTGTATGAATGTTAAATAAAATAAAATTAGGTTTCCTGGGATTGATATTGCAACTACACTGTCAAATGCTCTTTTGACACTGTAGCTGCTGTCTGACCAGGGGTGTGTGTGTGTGTAGTTATAGGACTATAAGCTCTTCTTTCAACAGGGAACATTTTATATACATTTAATCAATTATGAAAAAATTGTTTTATGTTTTTTTCATTGTTTCTTTCTTTTGTAAGTGAATCTGCAAATGGCCTACATGTTATTATTATCACAAATCTTACCTGTAAAACTCTACACACTTTTGAACTCTTAACACTTTGTGTGATTTGGTATTTCAGAACACAAGAGCAATTGTATTAGAGATGCAAATAATATGAGAACACTTTCTTTTCCGATATGAACACTGAAACATTGATTCACTTTTACTACTATTAAGCTTTAATTTATTTTAACTGAAGCACATCATTGGTTACATTCTTGTACTCACAAAAACTTTGCAAATAATAAATATAGTAATGTATAAAATGCTAACAAAAGAAAATAAAAAATTATTTTGTATGTAAACAATTCCAGTTTTAAAAAGAAATGTACTTTTCAATTCAAATTATTTTTGAGTCATTTACAGGATCAACATCACAAATGTTTATTTCAGTATCCAACATAACAAACAACATCAGCCCAAGCTGTATTGAAGATGAAGCATTATTGCATAAAATACTTGATTGGCACTGGAATAGAATCTGAATGCATATAAGATGAACTTATGATTGTTACATTTATAATACCCAACAACACCATGATTATCTATATTTATTTAAATAACAGAAAGACTACACTACACTACCATGTGGACACATATTTTTGGACACCTGACATGTGCCTTTTGAACATCTTATTTCAGTTTTACTCCCACCTTTGCTGTTATAATAACCTCGAAAAATCGTTGATCGTTATTACAGATTTTGGTGTATGGCTGTGGGATTTGTGCTCATTTAGCTACAAGGGCATTAGTGAGATCAGACAATGATGTCAGGTGAGGAAGCCTGGGCACAGTGCACGTTCCAGTTCATCCTGAAAGTGTTCATTGTTGAGGTCAGGGCTCTGTGCAGGCCACTAGAGCTCTGCCATACTAATTTAATCAAACCATGTCTCATGCTGGAACATGTTTGGACCCCTTAGTCCCAGTGACAGGAGATTACAATGCATACAAAAGACATTCCAGGCAATTGCAATTTGTAGCAACAGTTGTTGCTGGTTGTGACAATCACATGTCCACAAAGGTTTGTCAATATAGTGTATCTTCAGGATCTATTAGTTTGGTCTTTGTCAAGGGTACTTGCTAGTACTGTTTTTTGAGGCTTCCGAGCTAAACACTGATAGAGAGACTTGGTGTCGCCCAAGAGCCCTGATTTAAAGTCACATACTGCCTCCTGGTGGATAAAAAGCAAAACTGCATCTTAACCTCTTCTGCGTCTCAGAAGAAATAAGCAGTAAGTCTATTCTGAAGAATAAAAGCCTAACTAATAGAATGCACAACACTTTACCACCTGCTAATGTCTGTTTGTAGGATTATCAATGAATCACATTCTACCTTCGTATTTATATAACAGACATGTGCATGTCTCTGTCTAATGCCTACAGAACATTTCCTTTGCTGAAAAGAGTTTTGGGATGCTAGGACTACGACTATAATTACTTTCCCCTGATATCCTGCAGGCAGTTTATTAGATCCAGCCTGTGGAAGAGAGTCGGAAACTGTCGAAAATGAATATTCATACATTTAGTAATATCGACGGTGGGAAAATAAGTATCCAATCATTTGGTGGTATTTTCAGCATCCCAGCCTGAGATTGGATGCTGGTGTATGATCGATCTAAACCTGAACCAAAGCTTCTAAATCACATTCTTCAATCAAGCACCAAAAAACAACCAGCCACCACCACCCCATTCCGATAGTGTTACAGTTGACTTGGTTGTGTGAAATCAAGTAAGTGTGAACAACATTAAGTGCGCACAAACTCCGATCGTCAACAGGTCCGGTAGTAGTGACGTCACGACGGGGCGCGATGATGGCCCATCCCCCCTCATCCTCGTGCAGCTGCTCCAGCTGTGTGCGCGTGTACGTGTGAGTGTGTGTGCCGCCGGTGTGCGTGCCTACGTGCCGCTTCCTTTCCGCTCGCCCTTGCGCTCGATGCTGCAACCACCATGACAGGCATCGCCGCTGCCTCCTTCTTCTCCAACGCGTGCCATTTCGGAGGCTGCGGGCTGCACTTCGACTCCCTGGCGGAGCTGATCGTCCACATCGAGGACAACCACATCGGTGAGCTCCGATCCACAAACACACACACACACACACACACACACACACACTACACACTGCACACACACGCATACAGCGAGGGAGCCGGGGAGCGCCAATCCGCAATGGCCGGACTCGGCGAGCTACTTCCTGCGTCCGCGGGCTGCTGTTGCTAGGTGTGGTAGCGATGAACCTGGGGGTTTCTGATCGCCTCACTCTGCATCTCTACAGCCTCATTGCCACACTAGAAATGTTAAGCAGGTCGTTTTGCTGAAAAAAATGATGTTCACCGGAAACGACGTTCAATCTGTAACTTTTTTTTCCGCCCGGTCGATGCAATCCGCCCAGCGCCTGCTGTAGCTGTAGCTGTGCTTAGGCCTCCGCTTCACACGCCGCAGCCTCACCTCACCTCATATCACTTCACATACACACACACACAGCCAGCCAGCGCTTCGCAGGCTACGTGCATAGAAATATATACAAATATAGTTATACATTTATATACTCGACATGACTAACGATATTGAAGCGCTTCCCTTATAAGAAATGAGCTCCAGGGTAGCGCCCGTTAGCTCTGTGGCTAAGAGGTAACGGATTCTTCCGCGTCGCTGCTTCGGTAACAGTCGCGCGCTCGTTACATTACATTACATTAGCTGGGTGGATATGACCACAAAACCCAAAGCTGAGAAATGATATTTATGTCTATAAGGAGCTACCTGGTACTATATTAAACCAGTTTGTTTGTTTGGGCCAGTTTACCATTTTGGCACCACTATTTGATTCACACATGCATGACATCATACATTGTAAAATCCGATACAGACACTGTGAAGAGACTCAGTCAGATGTTACTTTCTTTAAATTGTCACAACATGTCATTTTGATAAGCCCTCAGCCCTCCCAATTATCCCAGTCATCCCAGTCCTGCTCCTGCACAAGTTAGTGTTTACTCTGGATGTGTTACAACATGGAAACCTGTAAAAAAACAGAATGTAGTACATGGGGTACATCACTACCATGGTTGAAAATGTGTGTTCTTTCCCCTTACAGTTGTGTTTACTCCTGTGTCCTTTCCTGTTTCCAATCTGCACTTGTTGTTGTTGTTTGGCTCGAATGCAGATGGTTAAGCAGCTGCACTGTTTTCCTGTTTGTTCTGCAGCTGTGTTTGAGTTAATCAGGGTCAGTCAGTCTCTCTGTCTCACTCTTTTGAGGAATATGTTGCCTAATGCGGGTTGTGAGTCCTGCAAACAGTATCTGATTTTTAGAAAGCAATGCCTAGAGTAACTCCTGCACACAAACTAGAACCTGTTAATGTGTTTGCATTGTGTCACGCAAACAGCAAAACCTTTCTTTTCATTTGTTTGCTTTTGTTCTACTGGGGAAGTTGTGAGTGTGTAAAGCCAACAGTGTTGTGTGTGTTTGTTTTTTTGCAAATTGTTGCATAACGAGCCAATTTGTTTCAGCTAGTATTAACAATAACTGAGATGCTTTTTACCTTTACATTACATAAAGAGCTAAACACTCGTCCAATGCGAAGCCTATCTAATGCTCCAGTCCTTTAGGAATTCTCTTGTGAAGACAGATCATTCTTTCACTGTAATCACTCTTTCATTATGTCAATTACCGGCACCGAAACCGCTGTGCTGGTTTGATACGTGAGCTGAAGTGTCTGTCTAATCTCTGCTCTCGTAACATGACTCCTGTCTGCTGGAGAATTTGCCTGGTGGCTGAGTGTGAAAGGATCTGTAAAGAGAAACCCACCTGCAGGGGGGAATCTACCCTTTTTTGCCTGGTTGGCATGTCTCTCAGCCAATCAGAAAAGACCCAGTGCGGCGCAGTCTTTTAGTCGTCTTCTACTGTTCTTCGTCACGCTCATCCAGCTCAGCTTGAGGCAGGTAGTGTGGCACACAAGAAATTCTGGTCTACAGTAGAGTCACGTCCTGTGTTATTTTTTTATTTAGAACTTGGACACGTATGATTTCTGGATTTTTATATGCAGTTGTTTTATGTGTTTCTTAATTTAGTACTTCAGAAGTATTGACCTTTTTCATAACAATGTTTGATCTGTGTGTGAGGAACTCAGCACTAATGGTTTCAGCGATGCATTTTAAGACCATGAGTCGTATGCTGATGTAGAGTTTTTCGAAGATGTTGTCCATCTGTTGCATCTGAAAGCCTGTGCTATAATGTAAGTAATAAATAATGTAACGACGTACTGAAGAATCACTTATTTTAACAGGCCTTGTTTGTGTCCCTGATGTTTACCAACATTCTAATCGATGTTGTCTAGACTTGCACTGTTACTCATCACTACCTCATCTATTAACAAACAATAGCCATAACGTTGACGTGTGTGTGTGTGTGTGTGTGTGTGTGTGTGTGTGTGTGTGTGTGTGTGTGTGTGTGTGTGTGTGTGTGTGTGTGTGTGTGTGAGCGATGGCAGGGTTAGTGTTGTTGCACTGACAAGCTTTTGACCAACAGAGGGGGATGTCTGTTAAAGTATACGCCTCCAATGCTTCCATGTATGCACAAATTAAAGTCAAAAGAAATGGCGTTATAATTTTTACAATTAAAAGAGAGCTGTTGAAAAATACAAGTTGAATACGGGTCATAAATGGTGGCAATAACACCTCAGGTCTTGGGTTAAAATCTTTTTTGTCAGTATAATTTTAATACTTTTTGTTTAATTGAGCACATTTTAATTACTATGCTTATTGTACTAACTTCTAGTATGATTTTGGATTGATGAAACTGAACTATTTGTACTACAGTGAGAACATGGAGATTACAAAGCATTTCAGTAAGTTACACAGGATAGGTGAGAGTGTAATATATTCTAAATGTTATTTATTAGCCAATAATCATGAAACTGGTCAGTTTATGGAAACAATAAATTGGTGAATATTGGGAATTATTTGTGTCAGTGAGTTGACTGTTGATTCCGGTTTTCATCATGTGTTTTACCCGCCTTTTATACACACACACACCCTGTAGATGTCTTATCAGTCTTTTGAAGAGATCATAAAAGGAAATGCAGAGTGGGTGAATTTACAGATAAACAAGTAAAACATGCACAATGTCTTTATTTAACAACAATGATCACAAAAATCATCCATCACATTTAACTCAAGATCTAATTAAGTTCGATTGGTAAACTTTGAAGTAGCCATTCAGCCCATGTTAATGACAAAAGGCTTTACTGTGGGTAAATGTAAACAATTAAAATGAAAATTGATTTAATTGCAAATGTTCCATTATTGGTGCAATATATATATATATATATATATATATATATATATATATATATATATATATATATATATATATATATACTGTAGAATTGTTTCCTTTTTCTGGAAGTCTGTATGCTGTGAATGTATACATTTTTAATATGCAGTTTTTTAGTTGAAAACAAAAGGTGCATTCTCTTTCAGGCTTACATTAATTTTGGACACAAATGAAAAGCTTATTTGTTTAAGTTACTCTGGTGCAACTCTCCATGCAGCTTAAGTGTATTGTAAAAAAGAATGTTAACCTTAGAGCGATCAGTTGTCTTGTTTTGTCCAGTGATTTTCGTGTTTCTGCTTCGCTTTATTCTACTACTTACTCGTCTGATTAGCCGACCGTGGCTCTAGTTCAAACTAGGCCAAATGAACATTATTTGCATTTTGTAGTACAAAAGGGATATTATTGTACTAGTTAAGTATATAAGAAACTTCTGAGCCTAGTATCAGATGAACTTGATCCTACACCAGTCTAATTATACAGGGTTTGCTTCAGGTTCTTTAGTGCAGCCAGTTTTTTTAAATAATACATTTCTAGTCTCTTTCCTAGATGCTGTCATAATAATGAATGGACTTTCCTCGTTTGGGTTCTGTGTTACCACTTACCACACACTGCCACACACTTTCACTGTTAAAAAAACCCGAAGTGCAGGTCATTTAGTAATGGCTTTAGAGCAAAGGTCAGTTTTCAGTATTTGACAGACATTAGTGAGCTCTAGAAAGAAATTTCTGCATCTCTCTCTGCTGGCACCCATTAGCTTCTTCGAGTAATTTCAGATGGATTTAGCTCACCTGTGCATTTTATTGCACACTCCCATATTTGTTATAACAGCACATTGTACTGTGTTTCTGTTTGATGTGCTGAAAGCCACTTAGGCCTCTCCTATTCTTATTCTCAAGGTTCTTAGTTAGTTATTAGTTGCTTTGTATGGATGATGTGAGCCGTATGGATTGTAGGTGTGAGTTGAAAGTGTGATCGGTCTTATTGGTCAGTAATGAGGTAATTAGTGGTCTCTGGAGTTAAAAAAAAAAAAAATCTCTGAACCATTCCTTCCTCCCGCCTCGCTCTCAGCAAAGTGCAAAATCTGGCACTCTCAGCAAAGGGGCGAGGAAGCCTAATTACAGGGTGCGCTGGCAGATTCTGGCCTCTCTTCCTCCTCATCTGGGGACCTGCTGCTCAAACACATTCTCTGCTTTAATTAGTACCAGGCTAAATGAAGGGCCACGTCCATGTACAGATGTTGAGGTGAAGCTTCATCACTAGGTGGCGCTGGCACACTCTGTGTTTTGAGTGTTTGTTAGAAGGCTATGGCACTGCTGCTTTATTTCTTTTCCTCGGTTTAAGTAAAGCAATAGTGTGAAGAGGTGCAAGGGGCTGAAAAACAAACATCATAATGTTTCTGTATGCCAGTATATAAACTTTGTTCTATTGGTGAAAACAGTTCATCTATGTGATTATGGTTAAAATCTTACATATACTGTTTTTTTGTGTGTTACACTCCAGCGGGTGATGTAGCAGGTTTCTTTATGAGTGTTACACTTCAACGGGTGGCCAATACAACATTTCTGCTGGTAAAAGTGGAAGTACAGCATTTTTTTAGTAATTACGAAAGAAAAAATGTCTGGGCTCCTATCTTTACATTGTGATTTTTTGTTTCACTTGACAGAAGCCATGTATGGAAAAAATGCAACTAATCATATTATTTTTGTCTCTGAAAGTCAGTAATACGGAGTAGAAAAATGTTTAAATCTAAAAATACAGGGCTTCATTCCGCTCAATTAGCTGAGTGGTGATTTTCTTTTAAAAAAATATATATACTTTTGCACTTCTTTAGTCTTTGGATAATAAAGAGTTGCTTGATTTCAGTTCTGCATAATAATAGAAATTCTCTGCTGCTCTTTGTAAGATTTTAAAGAGCCAACATTTGTGTAACATTTGTGACATTTTCACAATTTGTATCAGAGCAAATGTGAGCCTTCACAAAAGGAAATTGTTACATCTCTCTGACAGCCAGTAGCTCCTCGTGCCATTTCATGTCGACTTTTTCACCTATATGTTTTACTGCATTTGCCCAAATTTGTTATATAAGAGCACATGGTACTGTGTTTGTATTGAACGTGTTAAAATCCTCTTAGGCCTCTCCCTTTTGTTTTTCTGAAGGTCCTCAGTTGTTTATTACTTGCTTTCCATGACTGTTGCGCAAGAGGCACGGCTTTCACTGATAATCTTAAATAGATAGTCTGATAAGGTTACGGATGAAGCGTATCCTGTGACACAATTGCTCCTTTGTTTATATTGTCTGTTTTATGACTGGTTGAATCTTTGTAATTCATATTACAGTATTTTAAAACCAAGAGGAGATTTCTATCACATTGTTGATTTTTGGTGAGAGACACTACACTTGTATTGTTGTTTATATTTTTTTATTTTTTTTATTTAGAGAGTAAACTGGAGGTAGAATTATAGGAATGGGAACCAAGTTGAACTCCAGAGCACTACAGCTATATATATATATATATATATATATATATATACACACACATTGGTTCCTTTTTAAGAAATGTGAAGCATACAAACTGCTGCTCATGCCACACTTTGTGGCCAAAAGTATGTGGACACCGAAAGCTCATACTCGTTTTTGTGAATTTTTCCAGAATTTTCTAGAATGTTTTTGCATGTTTAGCACCAATAGTTGTTTTTTTTTTTACTGGAATTAAAGGCCCCAAACATGTTCCAGCTTGTTCTCATGTGCACAAAGTTGTAGTTTGCTGAGATTGATGTATAAGAACTGGAGTGGCCAGTGCAGCAGACCTATCCACCCAACACCAACACCAAACGGCTGAATGCTCACAGCCATGCTTCAAAGTCTAGTGGAGAGCCTTCCCAGAAGAATGGAGGCTGCTCTGTTGGATTTCAACTTTTATCCCGATTTTATAGGGTTTGTTTTTGGTGGCACCATTTGAGAATCATGAATAATTCTTTCTATTTTCTATATATATCTCACATCATCTTCAGCACTGACCAGATAACATTTGAGATTAATAACATCTTGCCCTGTCACAGTTGCATCTTCAGTCATCTGGAACAGTGAGACTTTTCTGGCCTCTCTGAACCAGTGGCTCATTTAGGGCACCTGGAATGCATCCCCAAAAGCTCAGCGGAAATAATAAATTTGAGGAGCAGTTAGTGGTCCTTCCATAGCTGCACCTGGCTGAGCTAATTACCTCTACCCCACAGCAGCCCCTCCAGTTCCATTGGGCTCCAGCAGGAGTGAAGGCATCTAAGAATAAGCTCAGCCCCAGTACTGCCTCTTACTAATCAGGGCTAACGATAGGATTTTATCAAAGTGCCATGAGGGAGCTTGCTGCTGATGTGATGCGTTGCAGAAATGTCGTCTTGCCTGATGAATAAATATAGTGGCCACGGACGTAGTCGATGCGAGACGTCGTTGGTTTGCCATTTCTGGCTGCAAGCCTGTGCTCCCACACATAGGGGCCTTTGCCGTAAACATGTCACCGTGACGAGGGCCACATGAAGGCATCCCACAGTGCACTGGGAGAACAGAGGAGGGAGGATGCTGGGAGACAGTCATGTCTGAACAGTTAAGACTGTTTATGCTGGCTGAAAAGGTAGAGTGAGAAAAACAGGATGAGGTACATAAAGAGCCAATGAGGCGAACATGCCTGCGTTTATGGCTTCGTTCTAATGAATGCATTCGGTGTGCTGCTTCAGCTTCTTCCACACGCTCGCATGTTCACACCGTGATACCTAGCCTTCGTTTCCATAGCAGGATTGGTTCTGGTTTTATGATGAGGTGTAGGAGGAGGAAAGAAGGAATTCTGTCTCACTCATTCCTTCCTGTGTCTGTGATTGGCTACGGTTCTTCTCTCCGGCTGTCCTTTTCACTCATCAGGTCCTGCTTTCCTAACCATAATAAGCATTTTACTTGAACTTTGGCTTTGTCTCAGTGGACAAAGTGTGTGTGTGTGTGTGTGTGTGTGTGTGCACGTGTGTGAGATAAAAAGGAGAAGGGACCACCACGGTGGACCACCTGCCTGTGTGCTGGACCACCTCTCTCCCTTTCCCGAGCTGGGATCGGTTAGGCTACTGCACCAGGTCCCTGATTGGCCTCCGGATGCCAGCATGTGATTTACAGAGTGTGTTGGGGGATTGATCTATGGCTAATTGTGTGGCTGCTTAAGGTGTGTGTGTGTGTGTGTGTGTGTGTGTGTGTGTGTGTGTGTGTGTGTGTGTGTGTGTGTTTCCCACCCTCTGTCCAAGCTCACAAGAATAATGTTGAACTTAATGTGTCTTTGTGTGTGTGCAGGACTGCAAAGTGTCAAATCTCTTACACAGTGCTTCCAGACTAATGAAACACTTCAGTTAGAGTGCCGCGTGTCAGCGTTGCGGTTCCAGTGAGTCACAACACACACCACTACCTGGACCAGCGATCCAGTCGAGTACAGAGTCCTTAAAGCTGCTGTCTAAAGAGCACTCTGCCCCTTTGGCGCTGTGGCTCGGGCGAATACCAGGTGGTACCGTCTGCATGCCTGTGTAATTATGAGGTGCTGGTGAGTGTGTGATGCCACGCTGGCCGGAATTGCTCTGCAGATTCACACGCACACACACTCTTTGGCTTGCTCTTTCTCTTCAGGGAAGTAGTGTGGTTTCTGAAGAACGGAGACAAATATGGTTCGGTTTAAACAGAGAGAAAATGTGTTTACTCACAGCAGAAGGATAAAGAGAGGCATTAAGATGCATTGTAGTGTGTATTTTGTGTGCGTGTGTGTCTGGGTTTAGGCCATGATTAGCTAAAGTTCTTTTTGTCTTAATGGTGTTAGAGAATGCCTGCAGAGGTGGGCATCTGAAAACAATTACCCTGGCAGGGCAGTGAAACTGTGGGCAAAGTTAAACACAGAGTGGACATGAAGCTCTGGGACCTGTGGATTCTCTTGTAATAAAAGCTTCCCAAAAATGCAGGGCTGCATTGCTTTTTAGGTTTGAAAGCAGACCGTTTTAAGGGTGTTTTACATCTTTTTCACACTAGGGGGCAGCAGAACTTTAACATTTAGCCTTCTCGGGTCAGGCTGAAGAGCACCAAGGACAAAAGCTTCCTTGGGGTAACTGATTCAGGAGCAGTGTTTTGTTCTCGCAGTGTGAGGTTTGGCCAGGTCCGACTGATTTTCTGAAGGTTCGTGTTCCTTGCCGTATCTTGCAGACTAGGCCAGAGTGCTGGATAGCTGGATAGGCTTCTGAACACAGAGCGTGCTGATGTCGGCCAGCAGACCAGATGTCTGGAACATGCTGTATGAAGTTGCACAAATGTGTCTAATGTGGTCTAACATGTACCCAACTGTGAGTGTGTGCATGTGTATTCGTGTGTGTGAGAGAGAGATTTCAGTGAAGTTAATATGAAACCAGAATGCCTGGAAAGACCAACTCCACTTTCCGCATATTTAGTTAGGACCTCTGACTAATTCTGCTGCTCATTTACATTTAATGGCAGAAAGTTTATTAATGAAGTTAACTGGCATCTGGGAGTGATTGGAAGGTTGGTGAGTGGCAGTAATCTTAGAGAACCACTGGGTAAGACAATGAAATGAGTAATGGATATATTTTATATACGCTTTGGGGATAGTCCACGCTCGAAATGAGTGCCTTCATGGAAAAAGTTGTTACCACGTAATTAGCTCCTCACACTCTCACGCAACGTTTGCGCTGTGCTCTGCTAGTTATTTCCCATTTACAATTGAGTTCATTTTTCCTCAGGAAACCTGCAACTATATGCTGTCCTACTGACAGGTGTTTAAAAAAAAAAAAAAAAGTTAGTGGTTGTTCAGGACACCTCGTTCTCACAGTGTTCTTTGAAGGGTTTCATGCCAGTCCATGAAAACTTCTCTTTCTCTTGACTCCCTTTTTCTCTTTTTTTGTGTCTCAGATACGGACCCTCGCGTGCTTGAGAAACAGGAGTTGCAGCAGCCCACATACGTCGCTCTCAGCTACATAAACAGGTGACACACATCACTACACATGGCGTTGCCAATAGTATGTGGTGTATAAACACATTTCATCATCCTATTAAGGGTCTGTCTTTCTAATTCTTTATCCATAACAATACATTTGGCAGTAAGAATTTATTTATAATTTAATTTTTTTTTTTTTTACATTGAGCATTTCAAGAGTCTTGATATTCGTATAATTTATATCGAATGTATTTGTTTGAAATTTCAAACCGTGTAAAATGTGCGTACACTCAACTATTATCAGCTGCCTTTTTTATCTTTATAGTTCTCTAGGCTTCATCGTCGCTGTGCATGGCAGTGTTTTCGATTTCCGTGAATGGCTCCAGTCCCTTTATGGCTCTATTAGAGACTTCAAACCGACATCTGAGCCTCCATATGCTCCTCATACCGAAGACACTTGTGTTCTGACATTCTTTGTATAGCGTGGTTTTTCAGAATGAATCCTCCATGCTGCGAGAGCGCGCTGGCTTCTTGAATGCCGTTTCACTGCTGCTAGAAAGACGAGTCTCCACTTGATGTGGTCTCCAACTGTAGTCTGTTAATTCCACACCAGCTTTAACAATGTTTGTGCGAACGTTTTATTCTTGCTGCACGCATTTTATAAAAGCGTTTACGGCGTAACAAAACAACTCGGGCCCAATCGTTTGATAATGAAAGAATCCGCAGCAGATCAACCGACTCAGGAGTGATCACATCTGTCTCTCTTTGATGGGGATTTCTGAGTCTGATGGTCATATTTCTTCATTTGTCTCCGTAGGTTCATGACCGATGCGGCGAGGAGAGAGCATGAGACCCTGAAGAAGAAAGTGCAGCCAAAGCTGTCCCTCTCTCTGACAGGAAGCCTGTCACGGAACAGTGTGTCCACTCCGCCCAGACACACCAGCGGCAACCTCACCCCACCTGTGACACCGCCAATTACTCCCTCATCATCGTTCAGGAGCAGCACTCCTACAGGTACTAAACACACACACACACACACTGGTTCCTGAAGTGTTTCAGTCCTGTGTTGGAGCATAGTAGAGCTGCGTGTTTCCAACTAACCTATAATGCTAACCTTTACACTATCGCAAGTTATAGTAAAGATCTTATACTGCTCTTATTGTGAACGATGTTCTTTGGTCCAGTTTTTTTTTTTTTGTCCAGTAACGAACAAACTACACATACATTCTAACAGAAACTTAACAATGCTTGAGAACAGTGGTGTTACTGTGGGGACTGGAACAGTTGAAACATAAACATGTATTTTAGTGTCATTTTAAAGGATTGTTTATCAGGAGGCCTCCAGGCAAACAGCCAGTTTAATTAATATGCAAGAAAAAATGGCGAAAAAGAGGCCTTGCGATTGGACACTTTCAAAATGATTTGAAAAGTGGGTGGAGATTAGAAAGAGAGCACAGGCCTGCATTAGTTGTTTAGCGCACTGCCACTGTGGACAACTGAATTACCATGGGCTCTTGTTTTCTCAGACTGATGCATTATAGCATGCGTATAATAATCCATAATGAGGTGATGTGGCCTGCTGCAAATAACTGCACATTATATTCCTTGTATATTTGTGTTTGTTTTCCTCTTATACCACAGCAATGACTTTTTTTTATGTATTCAAGAATAAAAATACATTTCAGTAGTTACATTTATGGTTATGACACTGACAAAATTCCTGACAGGAAAAGACAGGAAAAAGACTTGATGGTCAGGAATGTGCAAAGTCCTCCTGAAGATTTCAGTGCTGTGCAAATCTATACAGAAGACTTCATCATCATCATCATCAAGTATTGAGATTTTTCAAATGTATTTCTTTTAATATTTTGTATTATTAGAAGTAATGGTAGTTGTAGTAGTATTATAATACTAATTTCAATGTCAGGCTCAAATTCCATGGAACAGCCACCATACAATTCCCTTTCTAATGAAACGAGAACTAAATAAAAGCAAGTGATGATGGTTCATGCTGTTATACGGGAATAATCGTTGAGAGGGAGGCGTGAGGCGACGCAACCTGCTATAAAGCTACAAAAATGTATTGGAACGGTTATCACTTCCGTGCTGGTAATGACGACTAATCAGCACATTCGGACTGATCAGAATTGAGTATACGGATGGTCCCTGAGTTACGATGGTTCGACTTTTTCGATCTTACGAATGACGAATGCGCTAAGACAAAATTGTAAAAATATTGAACATTTTGCACAACAGGCAGCAGCGTACGATGTACGATACACGATACGTCGGACGTGCATCTGGGAAGAGCGTAACTCTCGCCCTGTGAGATGCTCCACTCTCACTAGCGGTCGACGGAGTGAAGTTGTCTGTGTTAGTGTACTTTTTCTGTTTCAAACAGCAATTTTAGTGATAAAAGCTCGTCTTCTAAGCGCCCAAGAAAGCCATCAGTTAAGAGCAGGAAATTATAAATCAGCATGAAGCAGGAAAGGCTGTCGCAGTCATAGTACCATCTTCAGCTTACGATATATTACGATGGGGTCGTCGTTACATATCTC
This sequence comes from Silurus meridionalis, assembly GCF_014805685.1. Classification (NCBI taxonomy): domain Eukaryota; kingdom Metazoa; phylum Chordata; class Actinopteri; order Siluriformes; family Siluridae; genus Silurus; species Silurus meridionalis. The sequence goes on from NC_060887.1 coordinate 17,673,034, forward strand.
CATCGTAAGTAGAGGACTACCTGTATACCAGTGCTGGAGTGTAAACACTTCTGTAGAAAATGCAGTGAAAATGGACGTTCACTGCAACCATAGCTTTATTATTTCCCACGATCCTTATTAGTGGGTCATTTCTTCTCTTTCCACCACAATTAGAATCCAGGGCAATTTATTTGTGAGGGTTTGTGGGGAAATGCTGGTTCCTGGCACGATCCTTTTCCTGTGCATTGACCCATAACCCTTTGACAACATGTTTACATTCTTTTCCATAAAAGTACAATGGCAGCGTGTCAGCACTTTCGTAATGGCATGAATGTCCATGAGAAATTCATGCGGATGTAAAAAAAAAATCTCCATAGTTACAGGAGCCATGGGAAACAGTTGTTTTGCTTTTTGTATTTTGCAGGTAGTGAGTATGACGAGGAGGAAGCAGACTATGAGGAGTCCGACAGCGACGAGTCTTGGACCACCGAAAGTGCCATTAGCTCCGAGTCTATCCTTAGCTCCATGTGCATGAACGGAGGAGACGAGAAACCGTTCGCCTGCCCTGTGCCTGGCTGTAAAAAGAGATACAAGGTAAGAAAGATTGGCTTTCTCCATTATTTCGAAGTTGGATCTAAGGCGTTTCGAGGTGCCGAATGATCAGCCGTTCATACAATGGACAACAGAGCGAAGCTGTCCGTGTCTTAGTACTCCTTAAATACAATAGTGCTTTAGACTGTGAGACACAGCTATTGACGGAACACACTGAAGAGCGATGAAAGCTCTCAGAACATGGAGCATGGAGAGCAGACTTCTACAGTCCACTTCAAGGCTTCCACTGGTTTTATGGCATTTTCCGCTGGCATCTGGCACATGCTCCCGTGATGAATTATGTACAGCTTGAGAGAGCCTTGTTCATTAAGAGGCACAGGAAGCGGCTGGTGACAGGCACAAAGGAGATTTTCCATGTTCTTGCCATTTCTTTTTTTCCATGGCGTTAGATGTGGATTAGATTTGGACTGAAATGTGGGTCTCTGTGTACCTGCATTTGACATCAGATGAGTTTTATGTACTTTGCTGTGCAACAATTCTCCTTGTTTGAATTGTCATTATGTGACTTATATCAAAAAAATCATCCGTTTCGGTTTAACTTTCCGTTAAAGTTTTTAACAAGTGTACGACTTCAGATCAGAGTTAAAATCCCAGCACAACCAAGCTGCCACTCCTGGGCCCTTGAGCAAGTCCTTTAACCCTCAACTGCATAGTTATAGAACTGAAATAATTGTAAGTTGCTCTGGATAAGGCTTTCTACCTATTTTCATGAATGTAAATGTATGTATAAAGCCAGAGACTGTAGCACAGAGCAGAGAAAGGGGAACTGAGGAACCGATCCTCTTCGCCTGTTAATGACAGCGGATAGTAAATCATTAGTGTAGAGGACAGAGTAAAGACAAACAGTACTGAGTTTCCTGAAAGTTTATTCAGCATCAAAATATTGTAAATAAGTGTCCTTGTATGAGTACATTCTCTTTTTTTTTTTTTTCCTTCTTTTTTCTTTCCTAATACAACCGAAATGAACTGAAGTGACTTCATGTTTCATGGGTGTGTCAAGTAAGCTGGATTTAACTGCTAAATTCATTTAGATTAAGCTTCATAGTGTATAACTGAAGACTTGTGCTGTTTTTCTTGCAACAGAAATCCGCATGCACACTGCAGAACTCTACATTACACTTGTTTACAGAATACCTGGTTGTCTCCAAATCCCGAACGTTTCTCAATTGTGTTTTGCAGAACGTGAACGGCATCAAGTATCACGCCAAGAACGGACACCGCACTCAAATCCGCGTGCGCAAGCCGTTTAAATGCCGCTGTGGGAAAAGCTACAAGAGCTCACAGGGCCTGCGCCACCACACCATCAACTTCCACCCGCCCGTCTCGGCCGACATCATCCGCAAGATGCAGCAGTAGAGCAGGCCTCCGTGCCAACCAGATCCATCACACACACACCTAGTCATTCGAAGCTGTTGCTGCATTTGATACCTTTCCCGCTTTGTTACTCTTTATTCCTCCTTGTCCTCCACGAGGAAGACTCTGTCCCCTCATTTCACCTCTCCAGGAGGAACCTTGTTACCCCTTCATTTTAATCTTCCATAAGGAAGAATCTTTCTATCTTGCAATCATTTTCATACCTCATTTAGGAGGTTCTATCCCACCCCCTCTCTTTTTTTTTCATTCCATGTCTTTGTGAAGCATAAACTTCAAAATTCAAGGAGCTCCTATGTTCCCTTTACACTACGCTTTGAAATGCATGCCTATTTTTTTGTATCCTGTTCTCTGTTCTGTGTCTATTCGAGATGGTGTATCATAGTAGAGTTTGCAGTTTTGTACTTTTGCACATTCAAATATTATTCTTTTTATTTTTCTTCTGTCTTGTATTACTATTGAAATAAGGTGCTTATTGTATTTTTGGGATTTGTCTAGACAAGATAAGGCTTGGTATCGCCGTGGGATGAGTTTCCAACAGTTGTTGTCACCACTCGGGGCACTGTGTGATGCGTGTCGAAGCCACAACATCAGAATTCAACCAGCATGACTTTTCATTTTTGTTTGGCTTCTGACAAGAGAAAAGGGCAAAAAAGAAAAAAGAAAGGCAGAACGTTTTCTGACAGTTTGTACTACCCAATGAGAATAGAACCAATGTTTTTAGTTAATTAGATTATAATAAATGCATATAGACTTTCATAATCAAGATATAAAAAATATATCCTTTTATTCCCACATTTTATTTTGCATTTAAAAAATGATTATTATTCCAGGCTAAAGATTAAGTTTGGGAGTTTACTTTGGGTAAATTGTAATCCCATATTGTTTTTTTTTCCATCCTTGGACAAATCGTGTTTTACACCTATTAACAGTCTCAGGTGACAGATTGCCAGCATTTCAGACACATTATCTTGCCCATGTGGTTCTAATGGTATTTTTATACAGCTGTTACAGGGGTCCCAGGCCAGCTGTGGCCGGCGTGTTCTAGAACCTCTGGAGCATTCTAGAACTCCACTGCTGAATCCAATGCCTGCTAAAGGACCTAAAGCACTTTGTAGCACCTAGTTGCCAACCTAGTTAGGAAGTTTCCATTGCCAACACGTCAGGGACAGCAGTCATACCTGTGAGTCACTGAGTCAAATCTACACACTGACACACTGCTTTGGGGTTAGAGTACATGTACTCTTTTTTTTCTTTTTTTTTTCTTTTTTTTAAACTCTAGCTGATTTTTTTTTTTTTTTAAAGCAGAGCCCCAAAGTGTGTTAGTTTAAGATTATTTTAACTAATTGCCTTTAAACAGTGTAGACCATAGCATTCCATAGCTTTGGTGTAACAAATTCGATACGGCTTGTGTGTTTATGCTTTGACACTGGCTGAGCTCTTCCATTATGAGCCGCCTTTCAGATGGACGGATGACGGTTATTGTACTTTCCAATATTTAAGCTACAACAGAGCAGGTGCCCATCGCCTGTCTTTGGTGGCCTTCTGCACCAACAGTGTTGTTTTGCTAATGTGGCAGTAGGATAACTCAGGGATGTCCTGTCCTAGAGTTAGAGCTTAATTTTTTTGCCTTTTCTGCTTGAGTGGTGGTCAGACAGGAGCATATGTCTGAGTACCAGCAGTAATCTTGCGTCAGATTTCCATTTAAACGAATAGAATAATTATATAGAAAGAGCTGTTCTATTCCAAAATCGATGACCCTACTCTGGGAGAAATCAGAGAAGAAAAAAAAAAAAGTTGGCAGAGAAAAGGCCTACTTAAAAGTCAAAGCTGCCAATCACCTGCAAACATGACATTCTAACTGTGTGGACGTCAATGTTGTAATGGAATTATCTGTTTAAATAAACATTGTGACAGTATTATACTGCCAGTTTAGAGGGAAGTATTGGACATGTTGTGCATAGTTTTATGTATTATGTATCTGTGTAAGTGCATTAAATTATATTTTCATACATTTTTTGGGGGGTAAAAAATAATTCCTACATGTAACGCCATTGACACCAGGGGTTGTTTTTACACCGGTGTCTTTCTTCAACAAAAATGAAAAAAAAGGAAAAACTGACAAAAAAGCTGCTTCATAAATGTAAACCTGGTTACAAGTTCAATATTAAATGGCCTCTGATGTGTTTCGTTAACTTTGTGTGTGAAATGTTTCATTCTTTTTATAACCATGTCGGGACATGTGGTTTTCACTTCCAAGAGTGGTTTTTTTAAGCTTAAACCAAGTAGTACTTATCTAACCACACCGGCAATTCAGCAGAACCAGCTATTGTTCCAAACAAAACTTTATTGGTGAATATCAGAGTAAGAAGACACACAAGAGGAAAAAAATGGTAACTAGAAGACATTATTAACTTAAATCAAAGTAAACATAGTAGTTTGGTTAACTGAGACAGAGTCTAGCGCTGGCTGATGTTCAGTAGTGCAGTGCTGTGTACAGGTTTGAGTAATAAATGCAGTATCTTTCTGTGCTGGATGATTATTAAAGGTCTCTCTCGCTTCATTTTTCGGACATCAAACTGTTTTGAACATTACCTTGAACTAAAACATTTATATATGAGCTTCCTTCAAAAATGTATTTTAGTCTGAAACCAGGCTTGTCAAAACAAAAAAACAGATCAAGAGGTTTTGAATTCAGTGCACAGTGAGAGGACAAGCATGCAACTAAAATATAATGGCTAAAGAATCAGTTGAATTAAATAGAGAAAAAGAAATATCTTGCTCCTTATAGCCTGTACTTGTAATGAGATATTTAAAAGCATTTTCTAAAATAGATTTTATGACTATATGATCAGCTTGTTGTGTATAAACTAGTATTTTGCCCTGACAGTACAGAACTGTGCTAGATCAGCACAGAGGGAAATTATTTCATACCTGACATATTTAGTTCAGAGAAGTGTGGCGAGTGCTTGCACTTACGTGTGTTGTTAAGATGTTACGCTGGCTACTCGATAATGCGTTTGACAACGTGACGGTGAAGTTAGTCTGTAAAGCCTTCTTCGAACAAACCCATACTAATAAATAGCACCCCGGAAAAAAAAATCCTGTACTGTCAATTCTGCAGTAGCTTTAATCGATTGTGTTCTAGTGACCCCACCCACCTTATGATCTTGCGATCTTAAAAACAATTCCTTAGCAAAGAGAAAGTCGATGAGCTTATTAACCGATTGCTTCGAAGTAAATGCTCACAGCGTAACATGCGGCTACGAGTTAATGGCTGAAGTTATGAAGTGATCTAAATGAATTAATATAAATGCGGTAAAGATTTTCTCTCCGGCTGGTCTAATCGAAGTTGAGTATGTTGCCATCGAAATGGGTGAGCACGTGCTTCTCGAACAGCTGCTGATCGCAGTCTAGAGGGAACTGCTCACTGCACATGGGACACACCTTCCAGTGGCTCTCCACATGCTCCTCGAACTTGGACTGGTCGTAATTCGGTGGGAAGATGACCTCACAGAGCGGACAGCGCTTCTGTAACTCCTCGCTGCGGGAGAGCAGGAGAATGTTGATGCATGGGAAAATGGTAAATACAAACGAGTGAGAGGGAGGGGTGTAGGGGAAAACAACTGAAGCTATCCAAGGCGAATAAAAGACAGTGCATGTGAGCGATTGTGTGTAATAAGCTGTTTTGATGATGCGGGAGAAGCAAGGGAGCGAGGCAGTAAAACAGCATCTGTGTGCTGGGCGATGTGGGTGGGCCGTACAGCTAATTCAGCCACAAACACAACTCCTGCCGAGCTCAACAACAGGACACATGACAGCACTTTCTGTGTGGTACTTTCTCAGGGTGTCTGTGCGTTTTTACCTGGTTTCAAAGCAGAATGGCATTTGTCCATCGTTGAGGAAGTGGGTGGGCGGCTCACTGACAGCGGCCTGGTCGTTAGTTTGCTGTAGAGAGAGCACACAGGTCAGAGAGTGCTCGTTAATGTTACTACCTTTGTCAGCATTAGCGTTAACATCTACCCTCTGATGTGTACCACAATTCCTCTCTGAGCTGAATTACTTAATTAGCTGCAGTGTTTGGAGGCAAGCTGCAGAGGTCTTTAATGAGCTTCCATAAGTTCTGGCAAGCTCAGCTAATCCCCGATCAGCATAGCAGAAAGGGCACAACGCAAACCCTAAGTAGCTTTTCCCACCAGATAGCGTAGCTCGGCACAGATACCAGTGCAAATCTAAAACGATCTGTTTTTAATCGTGTTACTGTGTGTGCGTGTCTAAAAGAAACACGGGCGCCCCTGTGAATTTGGTAAATCTGGAAATGCCGATCAGTTCATATCCTGAGCTCAAGCGCTCTCTTGTTTTTGCTTCTCCAAATAGCGATGTGGGTTTGCATACAGTTTTCCATTGCATTTGATAAGAAAAAAGTCCAACACTACTATTGAAAAAAACGTGCGAAATGCAGACTGGTAGAAAGGCAATTCTAGCTAGTAGTGTTTCTTAAGGCTAGTAACTGACAAATATATAGACAATTTTGTTTACTGTCCAATCAATGGTCTATCTGCTCTATCCCTAGCTCCACCCATTAATTCCTGCACAGTTCGCTTGGCTCCGTGGCAAGAAGGCTAACCGAATAAAGCACAGGTTACTTGACAATGGAAAAATAAATCTTTCCTTTATGCGCACTTTATTGGGGGAAATATACATTTATTGATATGGCCTACATTTTAAAAATTTGATCTTTCGGGCATAATTTTAATTAGCATCTTCCCTGGTTTTCCCTCGTTATAGTAGAGCCGAGTGAATAAAAACACTTTTTTAAAGATTTTCAGCACTGTATCTGTTTGAATTATTTAGTAATTACTGTCATGAATACGATCCATTAGTAACTTAGGAATGTGAAAAACTGAGCACATGAGTAAACAATGTGGATGTTCTTGATGTGTGGAAGCGTGATCTACTCACGGTGTTTGCCTGCTCCTCTGGTTCCTCCAGACCATCGGGACGGCTCAGGTTGCGGGCAGGCTGGCTGCACACCACGTTACTGTCCCAAGATGGAGGTCCTACAGGAGGAAGCCTAGGCATCTGATCATCTGAGAACTCTCCATCTGCACTGTCTAAACCAAGAGACACAAAAGAGCATAGACTCTACATCCTTATCTTAAATTGTAACCAAAGCTATTTAAATGTAACTTATCTATAGTTGTTTCATTGTGTGTTGCAAGTGGAAAACTGACCCCTGCTTTCAGAGGTGTATGGGTTTCCAAACATCAGCTCTGTAGGACGCTGGGCCACCAGTAAAGGAGAGGGGACATCTGGCTGATATGGCAGGGGATACTGCAGAAACACTGGTGGCACATCCAAACTAGGATCCCCCTCTTCCTCCTCTTCCTCATGGCTAGCACTTCTCTGCAGCTCCTGCTGTCAAAGAAGTCTTTGTTAAAGTTCAGCTAGTGAATGACTGGAAACAAAAGTAATACTAGGTAACTCTAAATGGCAACTTCATGATTTAAATGCCCTAGATGGAAGCTGCATTTAAATTTTACTGTTACTATATGTAGCTGTGCTGCCAAACAGAGGCAAAAAAAAAGTCCTTGAAGCAGCAAACAATTTATTGACGGCTATTCAGATTTCCATCAGTTTTCCTTTTCCTCCAACTTTAACTCCAGACAATACATCATCCACCACAGTATTTTAGCTGCAGCACTGTGGACGCACTAGCCACCCTCGTGCACAAACAGTTTAATTAGCTCCTTAATTAAAAACTCCTCTGCCTGTTCAAAGGGATTCAGAGCTTCGCATTTTACTGAAGTTTTCTGCAGGCGCCAATTTAATTTACAGTCTCAGCCTCAAATTGGGCCATTTTGCTAGATGTAGCATCAGGCTCTGTGCTCTAGCTACCTCTCTCAGCAGTGCTTTCTGTTTTTTGGATATTTTTTTGGGGGGGTGCTGCTGTGCATCCCTTTCTGTGGTCCAGAGTAATTGAATGGAAAATGAGGCCTTGCTGGCTCTACTGCCCCAATTAGAGAGATACGTTAAACCTAAACCAGATCCTGGAAGAGGGAGGAAAAAAAAAAAAAAAAAAAAGGAAAGAAAAAAAAAAAAGCACTCTGCGGGCATTTTTAGATTGGCACAAATCTTTGAAGAAAAAAAAAATAATTCAAAACCGCACCCCTTCAAGTTTCTCCTTCTCTTTGGATAAAGCAGCGAAGCTGTCCTTCAGCTCCTTCAGTTCACGACCCTTGGCTGCTACCTGGCTCTGTGCAATGAAGAGAACAGTAGAACAACATTTGTTAAGAGCATACGGTGTGTATAACAATGTAGACTGAGGGTATAAATATCCAGAGGGAAACGATGAAAATTCTTCAGTCTGGATGTTTAGCAAATTAGTAAGAATGAGATACGACAAATCTTTTCCTTAACAATAACTTGCAGCCACTTCCCTCACTGCTGAGAAGGACCGAGTCGCTCTACCATCCTTTAACAGTGTCATTTGCTGTGCTTAAATGAAAACACAGCGAGTGAACCGTCACATTCAGCTGCCTTGCATCGAATATCTCTGCCTATCCTGCTCCGGTCTCGTGTCTCGTGTATACAGCACTAAAATACTGTCTCCACTCGGTGCTCTTATAAACCTGCCCTGTCTGTGCAAACATACTAACAAATTATATTTGCCAGAAAAAAAAACGAGTCAACGCATGACTCACAGACAGAAGAGAAACATTGTAAAGGAAAGTGATCAAGAGCTCAAACTGTCTTTACTTACAAAGCAGCTCACAGCAGCAGGTATGAGCTCTAGTCAGGTTAGCACGAATAAGTTACAATAGCACAAGAGAGACTTTTAATGAATTGTGAGACTAAAGCTAATCTGATTTCGTTCTAAAAGAAGCAGAGTAATGTAATATATATATAGTTTCTAGCACAGCACCTATTGATTGTTTACTATAAAGTTTTTTATAGTGAAGTGAATGTTTGCTTTCAAAAAAATCTAATTAAATAAATAAATATTGAAACAATAACTGACATTCATGTTAGATATTGATATGTTCCACCATAACCCTTACAGCAACATCAATTGAATATGCATAACATGCATTGTGTGTGTGTGTGTGTGTGTGTGTGTGTGTGTGTGTGGGCCACCAGAAAGTGGAAGAAAACATTACTAGCACTAGAACTACTCAGTAGGTAAAAATATGCTTAATTGAGTTACAGTAAGGTGACTGAAAATGTTATTAAAAAATCTTTAGATTTGTGTTGTGTTTTATATATATATATATATATATATATATATATATATATATATATATATATATATATATATCTGTACAATGAAGCACGGTCATATTGTACTAGAATAATGCGCTAAATTGGAGTAGAATGTATACGTCTGTGTATATCGGAATTCATCCTGCTACTTCTAGCAGCAGTCTCATCGTCAAAAAACACCAATGACCCAGTTCCATTGGCAGCTATTTATGAAAACACCATCTCCATGCCAGATAGATGATGTAGTATGTGGTATTCTTCGAATCACTCTAGCTCTTTCATACTCTTCTCAAGGCAATCTTTTGGCTAAAAGTACTTTGTTCCAGGACTTTGCTTAAAAGAAAATTACCAACAAAAATTTTGCAAAGTCTAATCTTGCTTTTCTGTCCTTGAAGTACTGCCGGTGTTTTGCATCATGAGTTAAACCCTCTGTATTTACATTCATGAAGGCATCTCCTGTAGACTTTGACAATGATATGACTACTTCCTCCAGAGTGTCAACTTGACTTGATGTTATGAAAAGGTTTTTCTTCACGAAGTGAGGAATTCTGCATCATGCACTCCAGTTGACTTTTGTGGTCTTCCAGGCCTACTGGTATTGTTGAGCTTTGCCAGTGCATTCCTACTTTTTAAGAATATACCAAACTATTGATTTGGCCACTCTGAAAGTTTCTGCTATTTCTATAAAGTCTGGGTTTTTTTTCCCCAGCCAAATGATAGCTTCCTTCACTTGCACTGACATCTCTTTGGACTGCACATAGAGAATTCAAATGAAAATCAACCAAATGCAAAATCAACACTTTTGAATCAACTCCAAGCTTTTTATCTCTTTAATTGTTTTTTTAATTACAAAGAAAACAGCCCACACCTGGCCAATAGACTGGTTTAAAAATAATATTTTTGGAGCCTAAAAATTATCTTTAAATCCAGATTGCATTTTATTTACTTCCCTTTAAAACCGTTATGCTGGTATGCAGACAGAAAAATTTTAAATTGTGTCCCAATACGTTTTGTCCCAGCTGTATGTAATTCATAGTAATAATATGAGCAGTTATTTTGTGCAGTGTAATGCAGTCTAAACAAATATACAGAAATATATATTCTATAAGCAAACTTATAAAATCTCCACAGTGAAAACGAGAATGCCTTCAAAAGGAGAAAGAACTGACTTCACAGGTAATACATTGGAACAGTAGGGGGCGCTGACCTTGTAGCGGTCCTCCTCAGCGGCCAGCTGCAGCTTTAGGCTGTCGTTGATTTTCACCTGCTCTTTCCACTTCAGCTCAAGTTTAGCCAGCTCATCCATGAGCATGCCATTGCGGCCTTTCTCCTCCTACAGTACACGTGACGTTTACAACATGTCTTCGATACTAGAATGATTTAACTGTAGCATGTGGCAGAAAGCTACCACATACACTCACTTAAAAGGCGGCTGTAACTAGATGCACATGTTGATGCACTAGGCGCACATGTCACGTCTGCCGTGAAGATAAAAAAAATAAAAGAAATGATAATTAATACTAAAGAAGCAAAGTGACTTACACACAACATCTGTTTGCACTTCTTGTATTTGTCGCTTTTATCAAACACATCCTTACTGACACCCTTCAGCTTGCCCTGGATAATAGCATCCAGCACATTGTCTGATGAGCCTGGGCTTCCTGTCATAGAAACAAAAGCTTACTGACACCTTTATCAATGAAGCTTTACTGAAAACTGCATTTAACTACAGAATCTGTCTTCTGAAATACAGTCGAAAGGTCGTCTAAATGGTTAGTACACGGATTAAATGCCATTAAGCTCGGGTACAAAAAGACTTACCTGGAACAGATGCCTCAGGGCTGGCAGACAAGGGGCCAGTCGTTGCATCTAAACCAGGACTTCTCTTTGCCTAAAAAAGTAACAATAACTTTTCATTTAGTATCTGCTCTAAGTATAAACTGATGTATGATTATTGAAAACTGGATGGGGGATGGGTGTCTTCTCTCCAGATGGGTTAAGACTGTTGTTTTGGCCAATACTTTGTTTCCTTTTAAAACATTTTGTTAATGCAGAACCCAAGTATTATAATGGTACATTCCAAAAATTGAGCCTCCTGTTAATCCAAAAGTTCACGGTTTCTGCTGAATTCACTAAGACACATTTAAGACTTTTTAAGACCACTAAGAATTAAATTTAAGACCTAGATCACAACATCAAATAAACACAAATACGTTGTTAGCAACTGGCCCTAAATTCATTTTTCTAAACTTTCACTTCCCTGAAAAATAAAATCCGTTTTATGCCTGTGGTACAATCCAAGAGAGATTCCTGCCAATAACAGTAAGCCGATTGGCTGTTGCATGTTGGTTCCATTTGTAGTCGTAATATATTTGGACTAGCAAAAGAAAGAACTACAACACCACCGAAACAAAAAAACATTCTAAAGTGCTGCTGGAGCATTTCAACGAGCAGTAGAGGTACCGTTACATGGACAAAATTAAGACCTGTTTAAAATTATTTTGGTAAATTATTACCTAAAAATATTATTTTTTTTTATTTTAGACTTTTTAAGACCCTGCAAAAACCCTGTGGGGAATGAAAATCTGATATTTAAACAGCAGTATTTAAACAACTGAACTATGAACTGCTGAGAGCTGTGTTCCATACTCTTTTTAGGAAACAGCTTCGAAAATTCACAATAAATGAATCACTTTTCTTTCGATTTAAAGAAGAAGTGAGCACTGTTGATCAGTGTTCGGATTTTTTGGAACAGAAACTTTCACAAGCGTAAGTCAGTCAGCCTTGAATAGACTGAACCTGCTCGCTCACCTCGTATATACTCAGCAGCTGGAATATAATGTCTTATATATTCAGCAGCCGTATCGAGTTCAGGACAATTGCTAATCTCTTTTTGGGATAAAGTGGTGAAGAAAGTCAGGAAGTTGTTAAGCTGGCGACATTGCTAAGGTGTTGAACGGGGCATTAGACTATACGGAGGCGTGTTTACTCACCCTTGCTGCTCAGAGAGTTTGACCACCTGTTTCTGCAGTCTCTGGCATTCCTTGTATTTCTCCTTATAATGTTCGGCAGCCATCTGCAACCTGAGCTTCAAGTCTTCCACTTCCCTCTGCAGCTCTGCCACAGCCAAATCCTCAGACTCTTTACGCTGCTAAGAAACACACATTCACTTTAAACTACTTGATACCTAAAGATGTTTGCTCAAATGTAGAATAGGAATTCTGGGAGTGACACTAAACACTACAACTCACTGCTTCCTGTGTGGCTGAAGTCTTCATTTCCTCCACTTGTTTTTCCAGATGACTGCACTCAGCCCGTGCCTCAGCCTGGCCCTGTCTGAGCGTGTCAGCCTCCAGCTTGACACGATAGAGCTCAGCCATGCTGCGATCTCGTGAGCTGGATGAGTCCGCAGCTCTGCAGAAAGCATATTAGCCTGTTGCTGAGTGGCCTGCAACTGTTCCTCTTTCTGCCTCAGGGCTGGCAGACAAGGGCCAGTCGTTGCATCTAAACCAGGACTTCTCTTTGCCTAAAAAGTAACAATAACTTTTCATTTAGTATCTGCTCTAAGTATAAACTGATGTATGATTATTGAAAACTGGATGGGGGATGGGTGTCTTCTCTCCAGATGGGTTAAGACTGTTGTTTTGGCCAATACTTTGTTTCCTTTTAAAACATTTTGTTAATGCAGAACCCAAGTATTATAATGGTACATTCCAAAAATTGAGCCTCCTGTTAATCCAAAAGTTCACGGTTTCTGCTGAATACACTAAGACACATTTAAGACTTTTTAAGACCACTAAGAATTAAATTTAAGACCTAGATCACAACATCAAATAAACACAAATACGTTGTTAGCAACTGGCCCTAAATTCATTTTTCTAAACTTTCACTTCCCTGAAAAATAAAATCCGTTTTATGCCTGTGGTACAATCCAAGAGAGATTCCTGCCAATAACAGTAAGCCGATTGGCTGTTGCATGTTGGTCCCATTTGTAGTCGTAATATATTTGGACTAGCAAAAGAAAGAACTACAACACCACCGAAACAAAAAAACATTCTAAAGTGCTGCTGGAGCATTTCAACGAGCAGTAGAGGTACCGTTACATGGACAAAATTAAGACCTGTTTAAAATTATTTTGGTAAATTATTACCTAAAAATATTATTTTTTTTTTATTTTAGACTTTTTAAGACCCTGCAAAAACCCTGTGGGGAATGAAAATCTGATATTTAAACAGCAGTATTTAAACAACTGAACTATGAACTGCTGAGAGCTGTGTTCCATACTCTTTTTAGGAAACAGCTTCGAAAATTCACAATAAATGAATCACTTTTCTTTCGATTTAAAGAAGAAGTGAGCACTGTTGATCAGCGTTCGGATTTTTTGGAACAGAAACTTTCACAAGCGTAAGTCAGTCAGCCTTGAATAGACTGAACCTGCTCGCTCACCTCGTATATACTCAGCAGCTGGAATATAATGTCTTATATATTCAGCAGCCGTATCGAGTTCAGGACAATTGCTAATCTCTTTTTGGGATAAAGTGGTGAAGAAAGTCAGGAAGTTGTTAAGCTGGCGACATTGCTAAGGTGTTGAACGGGGCATTAGACTATACGGAGGCGTGTTTACTCACCCCTTGCTGCTCAGAGAGTTTGACCACCTGTTTCTGCAGTCTCTGGCATTCCTTGTATTTCTCCTTATAATGTTCGGCAGCCATCTGCAACCTGAGCTTCAAGTCTTCCACTTCCCTCTGCAGCTCTGCCACAGCCAAATCCTCAGACTCTTTACGCTGCTAAGAAACACACATTCACTTTAAACTACTTGATACCTAAAGATGTTTGCTCAAATGTAGAATAGGAATTCTGGGAGTGACACTAAACACTACAACTCACTGCTTCCTGTGTGGCTGAAGTCTTCATTTCCTCCACTTGTTTTTCCAGATGACTGCACTCAGCCCGTGCCTCAGCCTGGCCCTGTCTGAGCGTGTCAGCCTCCAGCTTGACACGATAGAGCTCAGCCATGCTGCGATCTCGTGAGCTGGATGAGTCCCGCAGCTCTGCAGAAAGCATATTAGCCTGTTGCTGAGTGGCCTGCAACTGTTCCTCTTTCTGCCTCAACTGTTCCCGCAGGGCCTTGCTCTCCCCCTGAGAACATAAACACCAACTTCAATTTACTTGCATGCAAGCACACAAACTTTCAAAATACTCTACTACGTCATCATTTTTGCAGTAATGATTGAGCTTTATATTAGTCAAACTTTCAAACTATTTTACTGTATTTTGCTCAACAATAAGCACATCCTAGATATTTATTTTATGCTGTTCTCTGCATTAAAGACCACAGGGGTCAGGGGACTGGAGTTGACAACTACTATAGCAGAGTATGGAAGTCTAGTGGCTAGTTCATGTCTAGCAGTCAAACTTATTGGATTATGCATTATAAAAAAAAAAAAAGAGAATGTTTTGCCAACTTCATGCTGTTTTTCCCGCTCAATAACTGCAGTTGCCTCTGCTCTGCCCTTCCTCACTTTCTGCTTTGCGTCCCCATCTCTTGTCTTCTCCCTGACCCTGAGCTGTGTTCATGTCACCACCGAATTGAAAACAAGGCAAGGTGATTTCTTGGAACGGATTAAAAAATAAAGTGTGTGTGTTTTTTTTATGGGCCGAAATATACTCAGCTGCTTGTAAATGTATCTGGGCGTAACGCCAAAGTAAAACCTATGTGTGGGAAACACTGAGCTTAAGCCTAATACAACAGGCACCCAGAAACTTTTTAGGTGTCAGTTTCCAAAATCTGCCAAAATCTCCAAACAGCTTTTGATACGCCACAGAATCGACGGATAGCCTGGAATGGAATGGGCTGTGTTGAGTTATATTACCGAGGAAGAACTGTTAGCCAGTAGCTGGCGATGCTGCTTGTCTTTCTCTGCCAGGCAGGCTTTGGCTCGGGCCAGCTCCTCCTTCAGCTGCGCAATGGTGTTCTCCTTATTCACATCCACTGATCTCAGCATCTGCAGCTCAGCACTTAACTTAGTGTTCTCTAGCTCTCGGTTTTTCAGGTGAATCTGGCTCACACACACACACACACACACACACACACACACACACACACACACACACACACACACACACACACACACACACACAAAAAAGAACTTAGCGGCCTCATTTGTCTAAGACTCTGAGACACTGGCTTTTGAGCACAAACGCTCCATAATTATCACCAGGCTGCATTTCCGCTCTGCGCGGAAATGCGCTGCCTAACTCTAATTATAAAAGCAATAAGGAAGCACCGGCAGCACTGGGCTAACCCACACAGCCAGGGGCAACAGCAATGAGGTGTGGGCCTTGCTGTGTTTCCACAGCTACAACTCCAGGTCACACCTAGTTCCTGTGCCCACCACAAAAAAAAGCAGCAGAGATGTGTAGATCTTCCTGTGTGAACAGAACCAGACCTGTTCCCAGAGAGCAGGTAAACTGAAGCAGAGATGGGGGTAGGTGTTGTGCACTATGGGGCACAACCTAATTAAGCTCTGCTTTAGGAATAGCAGCTAGACTAATTGACTCTGGCTAGGGTCGGCCACCAGCGTTCCTTCTCTCCTGACACCTGAATATCGCAGCAAATCGCCTTATCGCACAGTCATTCAAACATCGGTAAAGATGCATGCCATTTCTAGTAGTTCTTTTAGTAGTGCATTAAAACCTGTCCAACAATATATCGTTTGGCGATGATAATTCTGATGGGTTTGGAGGTGTTACCTTATAGAGCTCTTTCTCATCCTTCTCATTCTTCAGCTGAGACTCCAGTGCTTCTTTCTCAAGTGTGAGCTTCTTCACTCTATCCTTCAGGCTGTCAGTTAAAACATTAAGTAATCAATAACCCTCACTTGGAATTCTTACTCAAGCAATAAAAGTACAGTATTACAGGGCTAATCTGATGTAGATGTGTTCAACCAAAACATGTCACTGATAGTACACATAAGTACCATGGTATATATTTGACCTTACAACATCCTACCTGATCCATGTTCACATTTTAAATATAATAATAATAATAATATCATTATAATAATATCATTAAATATTCTGTGTGTGTGTGTGTGTGTGTGTGTGTGTGTGTGTGTGTGTGTGTGTGAGTGTGAGAGAGAGAGAGAGACAGAGACATGAAAATGCAGTTAAGGCACTACTAGACTTAAAACTGCAGGCTTTGTTACATTCAAGCCAGCTTATAACATCAAGAAGGATATGAAACATCTGAAGCAGATTTTGCTAATTACAAAACCGTAGTGAAATCATTGAATAATTCACACAGGCTGCAGTGTATAAGGAATTTGCATAAAAACTAACAAACAGACCACAGGATTTAGAAAATATGTTCAATAAAAATGACACACCAGTCCAATTCTGTCTCCTTCTGCAAGCCTTTCTGGGTGACTCCAATAAGATCATCTTCTAGCTGCAGCAGCCGTGCTGTATTCTCTTCCATCCTCTTCTTCACTTCCTCTCTCTCCTCCTGTAGGCTTTGAGAGGACAGCTGTAGCTCCTAAGATAGACACAAACACTTCTCAGTATAAGTTTAAAAAATAAATAAATAAATAAAAAAATACCACAACAGGAAAATGGGAATATAAAAAAAAATTCAGTGCGTTCTGACACGCACATTGAAATTTTAATTAAAACGGATTTAAACCGCTCCAATTTATCTTGACTAGAGCGGCACGATTTGGAAAAAATGTCAGGGTGCAATTATTATGGTCAATACTAGGAGGTTCATGGATGTGGTGAGGGAAGACATGCAGGTAGTGTGAAAGAGGCAGATGAAGAGGGACAGGGTGGTATGGGGACGGATGATCTGCTGTGGTGACCCCTAATGGAAGCAGCCGAAAGAAGACGACGACGACTGTAATATGCGATGTATTAAATGGTATCGTGAGTCCACTTGATTGGTTATCAAGGAAATTGCACACAGATTAGTGATAATGGTTTATTAAAAACTTTAAAGTTTTTCAAAATGAATATAATAAAATAACATTATGTAATAATAATAATAATCGCACAAGCTTACGCCGCGATTGCGATACAATTAATCGCGCAGCACTAGTACGGAGAAATATTTTTTTTAAGCGATGCACTGTAAAATCTTGTTTTTTTTATTTTGAAAAAAATAGGTGTTTTACATGACTGTAGGGACTGATAGAATATTATGTGAACCGCCAAGAAATATCAGATAAATCATGGAAAAAAAATGTATCCTCCTGAATTCCTCTGTACTGTATCCTTTTAGAAGCAAAATCTTTTTAGAATTATTCTAGCAGCACATAAAACAACATATAAAAGTGCAGTCATAAAATTAGCAGCCACAAATGGGTGGGCAAACTCATCTTAACTCAATTTTCCCTCTGTGCTCATACAAATATACTTCTAAAACTCCACACGAAGTCAACCAAAGTGTCAATGATATTTATAAAAAATGAAAAATAAATTTGTGATTATTAAATTAATGATTATTTGTGTCTGTCTGTGTGTGTGTGTGTGTATGTGTGTGTGTGTATTATATACAGTACAGACCGAAAGTTTGGACACACCTTCTCATTCAAAGAGTTTTCTTTATTTTCATGACTATGAAAATTGTAGAGTCACACTGAAGGCATCAAGGGCTATTTGACTAAGAAGGAGAGTGATGGGGTGCTGCGCAGATGACCTGGCCTCCACAGTCACCGTACCTGAACCCAATCGAGATGGTTTAGGGGTAAGCTGGACCACAGAGTGAAGGCAAAAGGGCCAACAAGTGCCAAGCATCTCTCGGGGAACTCCTTCAAGACTGTTGGAAGACCATTTCAGGTGACTACCTCTTGAAGCTCATCAAGAGAATGCCAAGAGTGTGCAAAGCAGTAATCAAAGCAAAAGGTGGCTACTTTGAAGAACCTAGAATATGACATTTTTCAGTTGTTTCACACTTTTTTGTTATGTATATAATTCCATATATAATTCCACATGTTAATTCATAGTTTTGATGCCTTCAGTGTGAATCTACAATTTTCATAGTCATAAAAATAAAGAAAACTCTTTGAATGAGAAGGTGTGTCCAAACTTTTGGTCTGTACTGTATATTTATTTATATATTTATTTATATATATATATATATATATATATATATATATATATATATATATATATATATATATATATACATATATATATATATATATATATATATATATATATATATTTATTTATATATATATATATATATATATATATAAAAATGATACACATATACAAATTGAGCACTTTATTAAGAACACCACTGCACCTAAGCATTCATGCACTTCATCATATAGCAGGGAAATGGCAGTCCTTACAGTAAAATCTACCAAACAGGGACCAGCAACTTCAGGTAATGTTCACTTCAACCATCAAAACTGGGAAAAGAATAATGTCATTGTTATTAATCATGTCATAATTGTTGGTGCCAAATGGACTGGTTTGACTATTTCGATAACTAATGACCTCCTGAGATTTTCACACACAATCTCTACAGTTTACTCAGGGTGATGCAATAAAGGAAACGCATCTGGTGTGTGGTGGTTCCACAAAGAGATGCGCCTTGTTGTTGCAAGAGGTCAATAGAGAATGGTCAGATTGGGTGCGATTGGGTTACTCAGATAACCACTCTGTACACTCTGTTGTGGTGAGGAGAAAACCATCTGAAAATGCAGGCAAAACTGGGCTACAACAGCAGAAGACTGCGTCGGATTTCTCTTCCACTTCAACAAGAATCCATAGACTCAAATGCTTTGTGTAAACTGTCCAAACTGGTGGAGGTGGTGTAATGGTGTAAGGAAGGTTTTCTTGGCACACATTAACACAAATCAAATCACAATTTGAATACTATAGCCTATTTAGGCATTGTTGCTACCTTTCAAACTAAATTTGTCGAGTTCAATGAGCTTGAGTTGCCTTTGCAGTCACCGGCTCTAAATCCAATAAAAAAATCTTTGGAATGTGGTAGAACGGGAGATTCACAGTATGAAAGTGCAACTGCATAATCTGCATTAATTGCAGGATACAATCATGCAAACATCGATCTTAAAATAGATATTTTCAGCGTCCTGTGGAATCCATGCCATAGACAATTGAGTTGTTTTGAAACCAAAAGTAGGCCCTACCCAGCATTACGATTGTGTTCACAATAAAGTGCTCAGTAATAGTACATTAAAATGAAATTCCTTTCTTCATAGAGCATATAATCAGCCATAATACAGTATCCCTGGAGCAGTTGAGGCTTAAGGGCCTTGGTTTAGGGCCCATCAGTGACAATAGCAGGTGCTACTACTTGCGTACCCAACCTTGTAATCAGCATTATGGGAACACACCCTCATAAAAAAGACCACTGGCATATGGAAATGGATTTACACAAAAAAAAAAAAAAAAAAAATGGAGCATGCTTATTTGACTTGCACAGTGACTCCAGCAGAAAATGCAGATGAAGAACACAAGTGTCACACCCTCAAATTGAAAAAAGCAAATTCTGAAAATGACTTAAATTCAACATTTTGACACTTTAATGAGAATTAAAATGTATGGCTTTTTTTTAATTACTTAATTTGGCATAGCTTAATGTTAAGGAGAGTGATAAAGTATTGGTGTTTAAAACAAGGTATTTTATATATATATATATATATATATATATATATATATATATATATATATATATATATATATATATATATATATATATATATATCATGCATGGCTCTGTCTGTAGAATAACAGGATCATGCTGCGGGGGATGCGTTCAACTAGTAATTAAAACAAGGCCGCCGAACATGCGTGGCCAGAATGGTCAGGGTTTACGAGTTATGATTCACACAGCAAAGAATTCACATTTGTTTGCAGCTCTGTTTCTAATCATTTTGTATTGTTGTGGATTGTCAAGCTGCTAACAAGGTGGATCAGATTTGATCTGCTTTAGTACGCCGAGTTATATAGACACTAATGTGCCCATGAATGTGAGCTAGCCCTTCTCTTATCTGTGCCTTGTTGTTTTATGTACCGGTAATAGTTGTTTTACGTGCTTCTTACTAGGGCTGCTGCTATTGATTATTTTGGTAATCGAGTATTCTAACGATTATTCCATCAATTAATTCAGTAATCATATAAGAAGTAGTTTTTCTTTATTAAAGAGCAATACTAAAAAGTAAGAAAATAAGATGCGTCTCTTAAAATGAAGTAATTTTTTTCTTTTTAAAGAATTTTTTTTTGCTGATATTGCATAAAAGTTTAATTTGATTTGATGCAAGAATATCGGTGAAAACTAAACTTTCTTACTACAAATGATTTACAAACAATAAAGCTAAATCTTTGTTATGCATGCCCTGTACAAAGTGGCAAAGAATACATTACAATCCTGTGCCCACTGCTTTTCTCAGTTTGATAATGCAGCCGAAATCTAGCCACTTTTTCTTATTAGCTTGTCGTGTTGCTAGCTACTTCACAAACAGGTAGGTTGGCAATGGTTTAGCTATTTTAAATCTTGAGTAGCTTGTGGCACATGTGTGATTTTACTAGAAGGAGAAAAGATGGCCAACTCTGACCTGGACTTCCTTCCTGAGCAGGGCAGTGTTCTCTTTCTCCTGCTCATACTCTTTCTGAAGTCTGTCTTTCTCTTCCAGCAGCTCATCTCTCTCTTTCTGCAGGAGCTCCATGCTCTTCAGCAAATCCTCTTTTTCCATGCGCACCTCCTCCATCTTTTGCTGAAAAACAATTGATGTGGCAAATGCAACATTCATCAGCAGACACATGAAAATGCGGCACCTGATTTGTGATTCATCGAAGCTTCTGATCGGTGAATCGGACAGAAAGTTTACATAGGCTACTTAACATATGGTTTTTAATTAGACAAATGTACAGCAGTTCATCTGCACAGAAAAAACAGGAGTAATAATCAGGCTCCAGAGAGGGTTTTTACACACGTTGTGTGTGTGTGTGTGTGTGTGTGTGTGTGTGTTATATATATCTTAGATAGATGATAGATAGATAGATAGATAGATAGATAGATAGATAGATAGATAGATAGATAGATAGATAGATAGATAGATAGATAGATAGATAGATAGATAGATAGAGATATGTGTATAAAATACACACACATACACTTAACAAAACTTACAGGTCTCTTTACTTACTTACCTCTAGATAGCTGGCCTTGGTGGTGACAACCAGGATGTCTGATCCACCCTCATCCTCCACAGTGAGCAGCTCCTCCTCAGTGGGGCTGTTAGCACGAAACTGGAAAGGAGTACTGGCCCCACGAATCTCTCCTTTATGAGTAACATAACAGAACTGGTAGAATTCCCCATCATCGTTGGGCACGTAGTAACCTGTAAAAAAAATTGTAAAACACAAATCTATTTGGTATCATCAATGAAGGAATATTGAGATGGATGATTTCACCAAAGGCTCATAGAAAGCCCTCTGTAGAATGATTAAAAAAAAAAAAAAAAAAAAAAAGAAACAAAGAAACAAAATAATAAATAAAACCTGTAGCCACCATTTAACACAATGTTTTACAATTCACATGTGCAAACTAAAAGTGTTCTAGCTCATAAACTGTTTTACTATATCTTTCTGCTATCTCTGGTGTACCTTTAGCTTACATTTTACAAAGTTTTCCGTGTTTGACCTAACCGACTGCTAGAAAACAGGCGCATCGACACTTGGTTGTGCTAATGGGGGGGTTGAATTGTCCATATTTTACTGCATCTGTCATTTGGATATTAAAAGATCTTAATATACCTCAGAAGGAGCCCGAGACATACAATTGCCTTTAGCTGAGCAAAAAAAAAAAAAAAAAGTCCAGAAATGGTGCAATTTAATATTCAATATTATCTTAGGGTAATTTTACCTTGAAAGATCACTGATCTGTTGATTGCAGTCCCTTCTGTGTACACCTCTGGCAGAGGAGACCACAGGAAGGTGTAGTAGTCACGAGCTGTGCTCCATCCAACCTATGAAAGAATGGATTTTAAATGTTAAACTGGATAAATATAAAAAAAAGGGGGTCGGGGTTTAAAACATGGGCTTTTTTGCAGTAATTTAGAGAAATACAGCCTGAAACTATTTATCAACTTACCCGTCAGACTAAAAAGAAAACAAGAATGGACAGCCTTTTTCAATAAAAGGAGGTCTATTTAGTCTGCCACACATGCACTCTAATTCAAAGACACTAGACGCAGTGTTCAGATGGTCACGGCATTACCCATAGCCTGACTCACTTGTATACATCATGCCCTTTCAGAGCCAAAGCCTGAGACACACACTCAGCGAGTTCTAGCATAATGACTGATACGTGGTTCTTCCCGGCTGCCATTTGCGCAAAGACCTTGCTGAACAAGTTTAGTTGAGGGAGCATGGCTACAACTTAACAGGAAGAGGAAAATAGGTGAAAATTTTACACATACTTCAAAATGAAAAGCAAAATGTAATTATATGTATTTTATGTGTTGTTAACTGATGGCTGATGAGGGGGTGCACAGAAAATATATCCATAAGTTCACCCGTCTGCCATAAAAGTGTCAAGCAAAATCAGACTCACGTTGTACTGGCTGTGGGTCCCAACACGTGCACAACCCCACACACACACACACACACACACACACACACACACACACACACACACACACACACACACACACACACACACACACACACACACAAAAAAACAAGCTTGATGCCTCATAACTAGAAAAATCTAAAGCAAGTGATTTAACATGCATATGTACAAATCCTCAAATGCACTGGCAAAACAGTGATATTTAAGAGCTTCTCTCACTGTGAAGTTCACAATTAAAGTTGCTGTAATCCCCTGACTGTACAAGGGAGAGTAGCCTGGGGTGCTGAAGCTGTAAAGAACAGGAAACCATTAAAAGCAGTGTCATTACTGCACGCTGGACACTGCTCACTCATTAAGCCTGTTTAGTGGGAGTGGGGGAGAAACTAAACCCCTGTGTGCTTCTCATTTAAGCCCAGATAGAAAGCCAGGAAAAGCTCAAGTGGATGATCAACACACAGAATGGGAATCTATGACATTCAAATAAGGTTTAAATTAAGACTTGATGTAAACGTCCATTTCTTAAATAATGACTTGGTGAAGCCCTAATTCTGAACATACATGGCAATTGTTACAAGCACTGTCCCCTTTCCACGTCCCTAATTTCACATTTGATCAACCTTAAAGACAGCAGACGACCTCCAAAAGCATGTGTGAAATGCAAGTAAACCGGGCATGCAAACAGCCCCCTTGCTGCCTTAAAGCCCCAGACCAGAAGCCATTTTTCCTGCTGTCACCCCCCCCGTGTGCAAACACCATCTGTGACCAGACGTAATGGTGGAGGGGGTTGCAGCAGAAAGACACTCTATGCAATTTAGTTGAAGGTGGATTGTCAATTTCAAATTCTACTTGATGTTAAGGTTAATTAATAAGAACTGATCGGGATGTTATAAATTCATGTGTACAACACAACAGACATATTAGCTGGTAAGGCACCGAGGTCCTGCAAACAAATGATCACCAGTACCATTTTAATAAACTCTCATTTAACACCTGAAAGTAAACTTATTTTATCAATCTACTCATTTTCTTTAAAGAGTTGTATGCAAACGTAATTAATGTCTATATTCATAGGACATCCAAAACGTAATTTGCACAATGTTCTCTCATAATGAAAAAAATATGAAGCATTCCAGTGTTCCAGTGCATGAATGACATCCGAACTAGTGTAAAATAAAGAAACGAGTCAAGCTTATCCTAAACAAAACAAAACCAGATTGCGGCTCCATTTTGCTATTTTCCTTGTTTGTTAATTAAATGTTTATTGTTAGATGTTTCGGGGAGTTTTGCTCAAAGCTGAATGCCAAAGTATGCTTAAAACCATATTTGCAAGTAAAAAAAAAAAAAAAACTGCCAACGAGTTTTAGAATTTAGAAACCACAGGAAGAAGTTATGTATTAAGAAACAAATCGGACACAAAAAACTCCCTTTTAATAGTATTTATTTTAAGAAGCATTGGTGTTTTTTTTTTTTAGCTTGTGTCTGAAATATCTCTTTGAACGCCTAACTTCAAGCAGTAACATGCAAGTCAACATTCAACCAGTCCAACAAAGTGTGTGTAGACAGACAGACAGACAGACAGACAGACAGATAGATATGTACACAAATTGTTTCGCCTTGCACACTCAAATGCTGTTTGATGCAGGAGTGCTTCAGCATTGCTTTAGCGGTTGCAGAAGCAGAACTCCACTTGTCAGTGCTCAGACCATACCCCACACACTGCAACAAGTTGGTTTACATGGCCGTCATTCCAGAAGGAAACCCCTGCTAGTTCATAAAAAACCCTGCAAACAGTTTGTTGAAGACGACCTGTCTAAGGGCATGAATTACTGGAACCATGTCATGGTATCCAATAAGACTAAGATAACACACAGCCAGGAGGATTATATATATATATATATATATATATATATATATATATATATATATATATATATATATATATATATATATATCGAGTATTCTGCCAATTACTTTAACAATTAATCAAGTAAATGGACAAGGAGTACTTTTCTTTATTAAAGAGCAATACAACAGAAAATAAGAAGATTTTAGGTCCTATAAAATGAACAGGTAATTAGCTTTATTATTGCCAGAATTGCATACAAGAATATCTCTGATAACTAAATCCATTTAGTGAAATGTAAATACAAATATATAAATAAAAAGGGTAAATAAAAAAAAATTATAAATAAACTTCAGATTACTATATATTAAAAAAAAAAAAAAAAAAAGTAAACACACTAAGGTGTTTTCTTTATTTCTTTAGTTTGAAATGATCCCAAATTTTTGGAAACTTTCTGTTTTCTTTAGCCTGAGTCCTATGGAAGCCTGTTTCTGCCACAAAACAAAATAAAACAAAAAGGTGTGCCTAATCCTGACTTTTTTCCCCTCACAATTCAGAGTTTATTTCCCTTATTTCTGACTTTTTTCTCGCAATTGCAACTTAATTTCTTGTAAACATCCAACATTTTTGGTCCTTGTTGTCGGCCTGAAGTTTGAAGATGTTGGTGTATGAACAAGGCCACCTCTGCTTAAAAAAAAAAAAAAAGTCAGAATTGCGTGAAAGAAATTCAGAATTTCGATAACAAAAGTCGGAATTTGGCAAACATTTATTTTGATGTGGCAGAAATGGACTTCCATATGAAGCTTCTCACCCCTTGCTGTTTTCTACCCATTCCTCTATTTTTTCATTATGCAGCATCTTTGTTTACCTCTCCAAAGTACTCTAGAGTTTAGTGGGCAATGCAACAGTATAATGGTATAATATATCACACACACACATTATGTGCATGTAAGATTTTTTGAATGTTGATTAGCTTGCCATTTTTACTAATGATTTTTTTTTTTTAGTAAAATGTGTAAAATTGATCTCAAGTGTCAGGTACAAAGAATACTACAGAATACATTGGCTGAACAGAGTTAACATTATTAATATGAGCACTATCAGTAGATTAAATTTGAAATATTACAATTATGATTAGAGTTTTTATTGCTGAAATAAAAAAAACTAGAATTACATCTTAGGTTGTATATTGCACATAAGTAACAAGTCATTTTGTAAAATACATTTAATTACTGTTGGAGTCGACACAATAACAGAATACAAATGTGGGTCCTGAGGCTAAATCAGTTGACAACAAATGCTTCAGTGTTTTTGTAAAACAAACATCAATTCAAGTCAGACTTGAATCTACCTGCAGCAGTAACAAGAACATATATCAGGATGCAATGCTGACTTCTGTTCCTTCTCTGACAGGATAATTACAAAGCAGCATTCGCCAGCTCCACCCTGGTGGCATGTTCTGACGCTCCAAACATGACGTTCACAAATTGCAAATCAGGCCTTTGTTACAGCTCCAATTTCAAAGAACACCAGGCTGGTGCTCTTTGGAATTGCCTATTTGTTTAGATCATAGACAGAAGAGACAAGCCAGAGCTCCGTTTAACATACAGGTTATTGCTAAAGATTTCAATGGCAGAGGACGTAAACAAGAATCTTGAAATCCAATCACGATTTCAAAGACAGCCAAGTACATCCATAGGATGGGTTCAGGCAGCACAAGGCAGACAAAAAGACCAACAAGTTACTACTCGGGCTCTATTTCATTAGTCACAACTCAGGTAGTGTGAAGTCTTCCCCTGAACACCAGGTGGCAACAACATCCTACTGGCAGCTGTGAGCCCAAGTCACAGCTCTAGGCCAATGACTCATGAATCAGGTATCCATTTTGGCATTGTTTCATGTTTGGCACAGCACCCACCCATCTTTCAGCAAAGCAATGGCCGTGTGAAGGATTTACAACCCATAGGCTCTTCCTCCCCAGGGTTTACTCCTGCATCAGGAGGTCTGTGTGCACTTCAGAGGTACAAATGTACTCGTATCTACCTCCAGGGCAATGCCGTGTTTTGTATACCACAAACCACAAGCTTGGAGAACAGGCTTCAAGCTCCAATCAGGATCCCACAAAAGGTGGCAATGGCAACAAAAAATATATAAAGGGAGCAGCTGTAAGTGACAAAGGCACTATACATCTATTGTGCAAGAAAGTAAACCAATGATGTCAGAATCTCATCTTTGCTCTTATGCTCTTTTCCATAATTAACCTAGGTCTTATATATATAAAATATATATAAATAACAGGAAGCCATTCTTTGAAGCCATTTAACTTAAGTCCTAAAATCTGGATCTTAGACTGGTTTTCAGCAGAGGTTAATCCCATGGCTCTTAATGAAGAACACTGCCTGCAATGCAACACAGCTGCAGAGGAGGAGAAGCCCCTTCTGAACAACGTGTTGTAAAAAGTCTCATCAAACTCTTTCTACACATAGAAACTCATACACACAACCAAGGAGGCTCTATAATCCCTCTTTGATCTCATCAGACCAAAACCCAGTTACTGAATCTTGTCAGTTACCAGTCTTCCTTCCATCTTCAAAACCATTAACAGTTAAATCAGTGTTTCTTTCTGTAGCCATACTTCCCTTAACATTGCCAGGCAGTGGTGTGCCTTTTTTATTTATTTATTTATTTTTAAACAAGCAGCAGCTGGGAAAAACTGCAGCATGCAAACACTAAGCTTACCCTGCCAGCAACTATAATTCATACCTAAAAGCTCCCACAGCCATTGAGCTACAGTAGTTCTCTCACCTGCATTCACAGATAGTAGGTGAATTTTCACCTACATTCCAAGCAATTTACACTCGAACATGAAGCAACTCATACTGTCAGTCTCAAGCCCATGTATAACAAAGTTTTATCATTGCCAATGTGCTAGAGCCAATATTTTTTATTTATGAAGCAAACTGAATTTTTAGAAATGCATATATATATATATATATATATATATATATATATATATATATATATATAAACTTTTATTATTATTATCTATTATTTTTTATTCACTCTCACACACACCAATATATATATATATATATATATATAAATAAAACAGTGGGGGTTGTGGTGGGTGTTCACTATTTTGTAAAATAAATTATTGTTGACCCAAAACACCTGATTCGCCAAATGATCTCTGAAGGAGTGCTGTGGTTTCTGGCACCAAAATGTTAACAGCAGATCCTTTAAGTCTAGAAAATTGCGAGGTGGAGCCTTCATGGATCAGACTTGTTTGTCTAGCACATCCCACAGATAATTGATCAAACGATGATCTGGGGAAAATCAGATGGTCACTGCCTTTAAGGAATACAGTATTGACAGTAAGTAGTGTATTTGGTCTGCAAGAATGTTTAGGTAGATGGTAAACATCAAAGTAACATCCACATGAATGCCAGGCCCAAAGTTCATCAGTTCATCAGCAGAACATTGCCCAGGGCATCACACTGCCTCTGCTGCCTTGCCATCTTCTCATAGTATATCCTGAAGCCATCTCTTTCCTAAGTAATCAGACAAACCCATCCTCATCATGCCAGGCCACCTTCTTCATTTGCTCCATGGACCATTTCTGATGCTTACATGCCCACTGTACACAGGGGTCAGAACACACAGTGCATCACAGCCTGCTGTGCATAGGACTGTGTTGCTGCACACAATGAAACATAGCTAGCATGAATGTCTACAGCTCCTTTGTAGGATCAAATAAAAAAACTGGCCTTTAATCCCCACCAGCATCAAGGTGCCTTGGGAACGGTATACCGTTTGTCTGTGCTTGGACTACTTTTGGTAGGTACTAACTAATGCATAGCAGAAACATCTCAAATCCTGCCTTTTGGGAGATGCTTTGACCTAGTCATCTAACCCCAAACATAAAAAAGGTATTTTTAACAATAAGGTTGTAAAAATAAAGGAGTCTAAATACAGACTGCATAGGGAAGGTTTGCATTTCTTTTAAAGAAACATCCTCAATTCTTCATGGCATGAATTACAAAATTTTTTGAATAATTCCTTTGAGATTTTGGTCGATAATGACAAAGTTGTATCACACAATCCTGCAGATTTTATGTTTTTATTTTTGGTCAATATGCTGAAAATAGCCATTAGAAGATGCTAAATTGTGGCCACATAAAGGGATGATCAGCAACAAGACACAAATAGACTGTGGCATTCAAGCAATGTCTGATTGATATTAACAGGTCCAAATATTGCCAAAAAATTCACTCCCCTTACCATTACCAAACCTCCAACGACTGGACTGATGACAAGGCGGGTTGAGTTCATGGATTCATGCGTTTGGTGCCATATTCTGACCCCACAATCTGTGTGCCTCACAAAGGCCCACTAGATTGCAATATCTAGTGCCGGTGAGTCTATATAAACTGCAGCCTTTAAACTTTCTGTTCTTGGCTGACAGAAGTGGAACCAAACACCAAAGCAGCCCATCTGGTACCAAAAACCGTGCCTATTTGAACCGATTATGATGTATACTGAACAAAATTATAAAAAGGTAACACTTGTTTTTGCCCCCATTTTTCATAAACTGAAGTAAAAAATCTAACACTTTACTTATGTACACAAAAGGCCTATTTCTCTCAGATATTGTTCACAAATCTGTCTAAATCTGTGTTAGTGAGCACTTCTCCTTTGCCCAGATAATCCATCCACCTCACAGGTGTAGCAGATCAGGATGCTGATTAGACAGCATGATTATTGCACAGATGTGCTTTAGGCTGGTCACGATAAAAGGCCACTCTAAAATGTGCAATCACACAGCACAATGCGACAGATGTTGCAAGTTTCGAGGGAGCGTGCAATTGGCATGCTGACTGCAGGAATGTCCACCAGAGCTGCTGCCCGTGAATTGAATGTTCATTTCTCTACAATAAGCCATTTCCAAAGGTGTTGCAAAGAATTTGGCAGTACATCCAACCGGCCTCACAACCCCAGACCACGTGTAACCACACCAGCCCAGGACCTCCACATCCAGCATCTTCACCTCCAAGATTGTCTGAGACCAGCCACCCGGACAACTGCTGCAACAATCGGTTGGCATAACGAAAGAATTTCTTCTCAAACGGTCAGAACCGTCTCAGGAAAGGTCATCTGCATGCTCTTCCTGTTCCAGTTCCTCAAATATCCAACAACTTCGCACAGCCATTGAAGAGGAGTGGACCAACATTCCACAGGCCACAATCAACAACCCGTTAAACTCTATGCCAAGGAGGTGTGTTGCACTACGTGAAGCAAATGGTGGTCACACCAGATAATGACTAGTCCCCCAATACAGTAAAACTGCACATTTTAGAGCGGCCTTTTATTGTGGCCAGCCTAAAGCACACCTGTGCAATAATCATACTGTCTAATCAGCATCTTGATCTGCTACACCTGTGAGGTGGATATATTATCTCAGCAAAAGAGAAGTGCTCACTAACACAGATTTATGGACAATTTGTGTGTTCATAGAAAAAGTCTTAGATCATTGAGTTCAGCTCATGAAAAATGGGGGCAAAAACAAGTATTGCCTTTATAATTTTGTCCGGTGTATGATGTAAACCAAACATTACCTAAAGATCTTGCTGTGAATCTTGTGTAAATAGTTATTCTTCTGTTTGTTTAGCTGATTGGTGGACAACAAGTGAGTAAATGTTACTAACAAAGTGGTCAGTGTGTGTATTTCTCATATTCAAGAATTGATATCGTTCTCCCAAGAAACACTTTAGAGAGAGATTTTCCTCTTAAACCAAATTCAATCGCTCATTCATTCTGGTGATATAAAAAAAAAAGTGCTTGAGTTTTGGATTTGCTGAAGTAATCAATTTGCCTATAAAAGTAATGGATTTTTTCTTTTCTTAAAATCTATTAAAATGTACTAGTGCTAAAATAAAATACACACACTGCTAACTGCCCATTAAAACCTTTTTTAATATAAATTAACTAGAAACTGTGGAGCTTTACCTTGAATATTCCAACCCAGTCCTTGGGATGGGGCTTGATGAACTGTGTGAGTGTGTAGTGGCATTCCAGGGCAGCATGGGGGAGATAGCTCTTCCCCATGTTCTGGAAGATGACATGAGCAAAATTTGACGTTTCCATGCTAGCAGGTGCTGACAATCCCTCCTGTAAAACTCTATGCATCTATCAGCAGCTGGCCCTGTATTAAAAACATGAGAAATGCATAGATGAGTTACTGTCTGTTATGACACATCCGGTACTTCCCCAATAACATAACAGGCCGAAAAGTCACACATTCGGACTTTCCAAATCTTCAACAGTCACCATGGCAATAAAGAGCATAATCAATCCCATAAATCATTTGTTTTGGCATGACAAAATCTCACATGACTCGATGACTACTGATGTCGCACTTATTGAAAATAAGATGAAAGATAATATATTATGGAACGTAGACATAAACGTGTTGGAGGAAATCACTCGTTGTTTTGGCACTGTGACGGCGTTTAAATTCCAAATGAATGTGTTATGTATACTGTATGCTGTGTACATGCGTATAATCCTATGGATAACTTGCTAACACAGCCAACTATACTTTATACTAGTTAAACGTGCTAGAATTCGTATATTGGATACGCAAGCCACTTAAGAACACGACGTTACTGTTATTATCGTTATTATTATTATTCATTATAATTATCAACTATAACGATCCAGGCTAACTAAGCACATCATGTAAGGCAAAGTTCGTTGCTAGTAGCATATGCTACAGAGCTAAACAATAACAAATGACGTTCCCAGTCATTTCCTAGCCTTTTTTAGCCTAGCCAGATTCAAAAATCCTAATTCGGATTCACACAATTCGGGTTTTGTTGTCATTCTAACGTTGAGAAGATCGAGTTGCTTATCGTGTAAACCTATATATATATAGATATGTATGTAGGAGTAGGCACGAAGCGGATCTCTAAACGCTTAGCATGCTACTTCTGAAAGCGGATTATCTAACTAGCGTTAACTAATAAGCTTCTATTGACCTCAGACATCCCTGACATCGAAAAATACCATTTTCACCAAAAACAACTATCACAATTATATATAAATGGAGTTTAATATCAGTGTACAACTATATAAATCGTGGCCTACCCCATGTTTTCCAACCAGCAGAAACCCTCGGTCGTGTTGTTGACGCACTTTCCAGACTCAGCTGTACATTCCCCACTTCGCTTCCTGGAACATGACCACGTGACCGTCTGACGCATGCGCTTAAAACGTCGCTCTTCGAACCTGAAGTGAAAGTTTACACCGACGCTACAGCACACCTCTGCTGATATGAGATCAGACCTCGTCGACCACTTTTGCCCGTGTGCAGTATCAAACCATTAACAGTTCAGCCCTGCAGGAGGGTCTTTCTCATATCTGATATTTCTTAGGGCACGTTATAATAACAATTTATGAATGTCTATAGTAGTGTGAAAATGTCTTATGCACGTGTGTTTAAAAGCATTAGAGAAAAGAGTAATTTTTGAATAAAATCAAAAATGTTTTCTACATGAACTCAAAAAGCAGTAAATGGTATTAAATTAAACAGTCAGTATATGGTTCCTTTAGAAATGCGTGGATGTTTAAAAAGGTGTTTCTTTTTTTTTTCTTTTTTTTTTTTTTGGTAGATGCACCAGTAGATGCAAATTTCCACTGTTAATTATAAAGTAAATAAAAGTGCTAATTGGTTTTAGGTCTTCTAGGGATTTAGGCTATTGAACTTGCAGGTAAAACCTGACAACTAGCATTGTGTTTTGTCTAAAAAGTGGTGCATTGTCTAATGTTACTCTATTACTGAAATACAAACATTTTCCTTTAACATACTGACCCAATGATGTGTCCTATTTTTTTTTTCCAGTTTTGTAATATAAAAATTAGCTAAAAAATGTTTGTTAAGGCTGCCCAAATGTCACCTTACAATCAAAACAGCATTAACTGGAAAATTACATGTACCGATATATTTAAATTTGTAATATTCTAGATATAAAATGGTGCTGCACTAAGTGTACAAGGACTGTCCAATACACACTGATTAGGTATAACATTAAAACCATTGTAATGTAAATGTAGTGGCACCTGTCAAGGCGAGATGTGATAGTCTCTTTAACAGTCCATTCTCAGAGATGATATGTTGGAAGCCTAAAATGACAGTTTAGCTCCAGACTGGTCACGGTGCATCAGAATAAGGTGGCCTGGTCTGAGGAATCACATTTTCATTTGCATCACATGGGCACCTGGGTGCATGACTGTTGTTAACCTCAGAAAGAAATGGCAACAATATGATAATGAGGAAAGCCAGCTGAGGTACTGTTCTGCTGCAAAACCAAATACACCTCTTAATGGCAAAGGTTTTCCCTGAAGGTAATGGCCTTTTTTAGCACAATCTCTGTCCGACTGAGCGTCTGTGGAATGTGCTGGACAAACATGTCCAATCCATGGAGGCCCCACCTCACAGCCTACAGGACTTAAAGGATGTGCTTCTAACTTCTTGGTGCCAGACACCACAGCACACCATTGAGGTCTTGTGGAGTTCATGCTTTAATGGGTCAGAGCTGTTTTTATGACATGTGAGATCTATACAATATCGAACAGTTTGGTTTTAATGTTGTAAACTATAATGATAAACTATGTGGTTAACTATAATTTAAATTATTATTATTATAAACATTTATTTGCTGGAATAGACAGGGCAAATAATCAAGATCTTTGAGAATCCAGCTTGCAATCTCCCATTGTTGGGATAAATGCTTCTTTTATACATATCATTGAGTAGCCCTCACATGCAGCATAAGTTATTATTCTGTAAGGTGTCACACACCTGGGTCATGGCAAAGCTTATTTCTCAAATATTTTCTTGTTTATTTTGCCAAACGTTGTCCTTTTTAGATTATATATTTTGTTTTTAGATAGATTGAATATCTATTTTATGATATATAAAATAGAACTTCACTATATTGCTAAAGGTTTGCGATAACCTGGTCATAAGTATGATTTGAGCTTCGCATTCAAGTTTGGTCCCAATTTGCTCTTAGAATTCCCTCCACTGGGAAGAGGTTCCAATAGATTTTGGAATGGACTTGTGGACATTTGTGTTTATCAGGGGTGTAAGGTCGAGTGTTAATAAAGTAAGGTTTTATTAAAGTCAGGTACTGATGTATGGTGAGGAGGCCTGGGGAGCAGTCAGTGTTCCAATTCATAACTCTATAGCAGGCCACTAAAAGTCTTCCTCTCCAAACCATATAAACCATATCTTAATAGAGGTTACTTTGTACACAGGGGTATCGCAATGCTGGAACAGGTTTGGGTTTCCAAGTTTACATGAATGCAAACATTTTATATACCACATCCAAAGGCAATCGTTTGCCTTCAGCTTTGCAATAAGTTTTTGGGGGAAAAAAAAACATATGGCTGGGAAAAGGTCAGGTGTCCCAATACATTTGTCTACATAATGTACATTTATATGCCAAGAAAAATGTATATAAGTATGCTGGCTCAGTGGGCAGTGTTGCCTCATCACAGCTCTAGAGGCTGCTCCTGACTTTTATTTACTGTCTGGCCTTTCGGAAGTCCTCCTTGTGTACACAATGGGTTCCTCCTGCCTTCTCATAACATGGCAGTAAGTGTCTTGTAAGTCTTTAGCTCTGAAGGCATGGTGCGTCAAATTGGCCAACAAGCCATGGTGTATTCCTGCCTCAACCAGAGTTCCCTGGATTGTCTTCATCTTAACCCTGACCATGATAATGTGGTTACTGAACATAAATGAATTACAAAAATGGAAGTACATATTCCTGGATAACCCCAACCTCTTTTTTTTTCACACAAAAATGTCCTTTCACCAAGAACAAACTAGATGGACAATATTATATTATAAGATAATAAATAATAGTTTTTTTCCCCTAAAAACCAATTACACTTGTGTGTTGTTATGGTATGTAGACAAACACAAAATAACACTATTTTTGGATGCCGATTATGAGAGTTTTCCTGGCACCTGCCTAAAAGGCAATTACAGCAACTTAATTACAAATAATTGGTGATCACCAAATAAATAATCCCTGTAAGTAACCTACAATCAAACAATTTGTGGTATTAAAGGCACTATTGTTTTTCTCAAATGAACTTGGTCTTAGCAAAGACTCGAACTCTTTACCCATTCGCCAAGTCCACATTTCTACTTATAGTGTATCTAACCAATAGAATTGTAGCTCTGAAGGATGCCCCGCCTTTTCTAGATTTTCATTGGGGAAAAAGCTGAGCAAACCCAAATCTGTATGGATAGAAGTTGCATCATTCATTTACCGTCCAATGTAGACGCTTGTGAGTCGGAGGGCAGCAGTAAAGCAGCATGGCGGCTCTGTTAAGGGGCACTCGCAGTCTTTTAGGAAAATGGCACAACCATGTCGCCTCGTTGCAGGGTATGCTTGGTCATTTTTCTTGCTAACGCAATTTTCTGTTATTGTGTACACAGCGTTGCGGATTATTGTACTGTGATAAAAACTAAATGCTTTGTTAAATGGAGCCATTTCATAATGTTGAAATTGTCACACTGCCAACTTTAGTGTGCGTGTAGTTACATTTGGTTACATTAATTCTAGTGCTCATGAACAATGTTTATTGACATGAGTGTGTCATTGACCTGTTATGGGATTTTTTGTCCACATCTAGTATTTGTGGGTTTTTAAAAAAAAAAAAATTTATTTTAAGATCAAGCTTCAGGTTTAAACCAAATTATAATCGAGCTCCCCTTTTCCAGTGTTTTACCAATATCAGATTGTGCTGCAGGGTTTTCAGTCATTTACAATCCTGTCCTTAAAATCATGTTCCCAGGAAATCTCAGATAGATAAGTTACTGATTGTTCACCTAAAGATTAGCTGAAGGACATCACTTATGACCAAGGACATTATGATATTTTAATTTCAGTCTCCAGATCCATGGCCTCCAAAACACAGGTGGGCTTTATTGGCCTGGGGAATATGGGAACCCCAATGGCCAAGAATCTGATCAAACATGGCTATCCTGTGATTGCTACAGATGTCTTCCCTGAGTCTTGCAAAGCGCTGCAGGAGCTGGGTGCACAAGTAAGAATACATAAAACATGACTCTGTTTTAAGAATCTTATTTTGGTGTTTATTTTTTATATTATTATTATTATTATTATTTTATTATTATTAATGAGCTACGGTGGTAAAACAAGCTCTCATGTGTCTGCAGGTCAATCCTGATCAATCCTAATGTCTTTAATCTTCTGTGTTTTGTAAGAGCAGTATCTGTCTGGTTTTTCCAGTTTTTCTGCAACCTCCCATATACATGCTTGTATGTAAATTGGCTATGCTAAATGGTGAGTGTGTGTGTACGTGCATGCACGCACACACACATGGGGCCCCTGCATTGTGCTTTGGTGTATTCTTTCCTCGTGTCCAGGATCGACTCCAGAGCCACTGTGAATCTGACCAGGATAAAGCCTTGACTAAAGATTAATGAATTACTGAATTAAACCTACTGGTATTCACTATTTGACATTAACGTTATAATGTCATTGATTTACTTTGATATTTATTTTTGTGCACATTTGGACATCATTTAAAAAACCTTTGGTCTTTCTTTTCAAAAAGTGATATACTGAAAACAAGATATTATTGCAACTTAGTACAGCATCGAGTCATTTCGTTTATTTAGATTTGACTTTATTTTCTTGGATTTGTATTAGATTTTGGACACGCCTGCAGATGTGGCAGACAAGGCAGACCGCATTATTACAATGCTACCGTCCAGTCCTAATGTTACTGACGTGTACACAGGCCCCAACGGCATTCTGAAGTAAGCTGTGTTTACTGGTTTCGATTTGTAACGTCAAACATTATATAACATTAAAAGTTGCAGAAAAATGATTTGCCCACATGTATAAGCCTATAAGGATTATTGTTTATACTCACATTTGTTGTGTCCTTTTGGTTTTTCAAGGTGTACCATTTATAGAACCTAGGCATCTGCATGCACATGGTCAGATTAAAATTGGATGCGAATGGGGTTATACAACACACACTCAAATTACAATATAATTTTTTTTATTATTATTTAGCAGTGATATATTTTTCTGCAGTTACATTTTCTGGTGGACAACATGGATGGTATAACATGCATAACATGTGGTGTTGTATGTTGTGTGTGTGTATATATAAAGTGTATATATAATCTTCTGTGCTTCAAACAGCAAGGCAAAATGTTTGAGTGCTGTAAAAATATATATTTTTTTAATTCTGTGTTAAATAATTTATTTAACAATAGGCGAAAATCTTAAAAGCTGAGCATTGTTAGTCTATTTATTTTATTTGATTTACATTTCCATATTTTGAATTTAGTCTTAAATCAAATGATTAAACTTGTACAGCTTCATGCAAACGAGAATTCACTTAAACATGTTATTATAGTAGCTATAGTGGAATTGTATGTGAGTGGAGACCCTGTATATCCACCTTAGTAATATTAACTCTTCCCACTTTCTATGCGCTCATATATATACATCGTTTGGCTATACAGGAAGGTGAAGAAAGGCTCTTTACTCATCGACTCCAGTACCATTGATCCAGCAGTATCCAAGGAAATGGCTGTTGCTGCTGAGAAAATGGGTGCTGTTTTTATGGATGCACCAGTATCTGGAGGTAAAAGCATGTCCCCACCACAGTGATTAATGTGACCAAAACCAGACACGACTGTTTTATTGGAGTACAATGTCTAATTGTTTTCACACACATGTCCCTAATTGGGGTGATTCATTCTGAAGTGATTTCTTTTCCACCTAAGGTCGGTAGGGGAAAAACATGACTCGGCTTTGATTCATTCTTTACCATAAGCAGCGGTGGAGGGAGCATTAAAATATTTTACTCAAGTAAAAGTACTAGCGATATGATGAAATTTTACTTTAGGTACAAATAAAATAGCTGGTTGAAAAATCTACTAAATAAAAGTAGATGTAGTCATTTACAATTTTGAGTAAATGACAAAATATTGTTTTAGATTTACATTGCCTCTTTTAACTAATGTGTATATCAGTATTATCAGCATCTTCCAGCGTAAACATCATTTGGCTCTCAAGCTAGTTTTTAAATAAAAGGAACACCTTTACAAATCATGCTGTAGACCATCTTTATAGAAAACAGTGGAAGGATGTGTTGAAGTGAGATTGTGAGGTAATTACAGTTAGGACTATATTTATTTGGATATGGGCACAATTATAATTATCTTTATTTTGTGCTGTTATTTTTGTGCTGGTTCAAGTTACTGTTGTATAATGAATATGGTCTTGAGGTGCATACACTCAGCCTTAATTTGTGGGGATCCACATTGTGGGTTTGGGACCTACAGCTCAATCTGCAGCCCTCCCTTTTTTTTCCTGGGGGCCAAAATTAATTGACTCAAAAGCTTTTTAATGAGGAGGTGTGGGTAAAAGTTCTGGTGTTGATTCTAAGTATGTCATTTGCATTTGGAAGCTGTTGCTCTAGATCTACCTCATGTGGTCAAAGGATTTCTCCATGCAAGTGAAACATGCTATCGTTAGGGCTTAAGGAGAGAGGAACATTAGGAGTGGCCACTCAACAGTTTGGTACAATGTGGAAAAAAATGAATAGACTGGTAAGCTTATCAACATAAAAAGACCTGGGCATCAATAAAAGACAACATTGGTTAATGATTACAACATCCTCTAGAAAATTTATGGAGAAGGCTTGGAACAGCTCATGAAAAAGCATACATCATCTGTAAAACCCTGAGGCATGGGCATGCATGGCTTCCAGTAACACTGGGTCACTTTTTTTTTATTAATTTTTTTTTATTTTTTTATTAATGATATGACAAAAGACAGATGCAGCTAGATGAATTCTGAAGTGTATAGGTATATACTGTTTGAGTAAATGCAGCAGCGTTGATTGGATGGTGCTTAACAGTACAGATAGTAACACAAAACATACTGCAAAAGCAGCCCATGAGTTTTTAAATGTAAAGAGTCAATCTGCAATGGTTAAGTAATTAGCCGCAAATGTATTTGAAATTACTAATGGCTTATTAATGGCTAAGTAAATGCTGCAAATGTAAGTAATTAGCATTGCACCTGTTCTCAACTCCATCGTGCATGGATTTTACTTGCTGAAGATGAATAAAAAGGCAGAAAGACCCACGAAATAACAACTGTGGGCAGCTGCAATAAAGGCCTGGAGAAGAATCACAAAGTAGGAAACCACTCAGTCTTTGGTGATGTCCATGGGTTTTAGACTTAAATTGCCTACTAAGGATTTTTGACAAAATATGAAAAATTAACCTTTCATGTTTAAAACTTAAGGAAACTTTATATATGATTTGTTAATTTGCTTAATTACATTTCAGTCCCTGAAAAAGGGGGGACTATATAAAAGATTTATTGCATTATTAAAAGCATTTGGCATATCTCAGTTCAACCCCTATAAATTAAGCTGAAAGTCTGCAATTTCATCTCAATTGTTTCATTTTAATCTGTTCTATTGGCATACAGAACAAGAAATATTCCTTGCCTTTTTTTAAGTTACATTTTCCTTTACTCAGTAACGGATGTGATTTAAAATGTTGCAAAATACAAAGCTTTAAAGAAAATACTTCAATCGAATTACAGTAAAGTAATTTGTTGCTTTCCACCTCTGACCATAATTAAATTTATATCTTTATTTTACAAGAAAAATTCCTTGTCATTATGTTTACCATATTCTAGTAATTTCATTTGTTTTCTAGAGGCATCACGACTTGTAAAAATGCATTATTAAAGATTAGTCCTTCCATTCAATATTAGCTTTCTTGTAATTATGTAGGTAGGAAATATATCTACATATTTTGCAGGTTATTTCTGTAAGTTTAAGAAAATTGACTTTGACTGTCTTCAATTTACATTTCATACTTACTTATTAGTTTATTTACTTGAAAAATACATCGCTGTCTCCCTAAAAAAGGGTATTCGTTAAGGCAGAACCAAATAATTAATTGAGGAGGAAAGCATTTTGCTCATTAATAGACCCGATCGATGAGCTCCTTATTTACTGTCAGAAGCACAGGTAATTCATACATGCAGTCATGTTGCATGGTGTCTTGAGAGAAAGGTCACAGCGATGAAGAGGTGAGAAAGCAGTTAAAGATCCGTGAAAATGAAAATGTTTTGTATAATTTTATTTATTTGCTGCAGAAATATTCGATGGGTTGGAAATAGGGCTGGCAATTTGATATATATTGTCTTGCATTAGCTCATAAGTTTTCCATTTAATTGATATTGTGGTAAATCTATTGATTTAAGAATTTGTCAAAGATGAATGACTCAATAGGTCAGAATGTCAACATTACCTGTGTTTATTGTTAAAAAGTATACACTAACATAAAGATAAGAGAGCTGTCTATGAAAGAAAAGCAACCTATTTTTTAATTTAAAAAAATATATATATATTTTTTTTTTGCATTGTATAATTAATCAAAGCCATTACACATGAATACAAAATAAATTCTTGAATATCCTGAAAACAAAAGAAACCACCAGTGTACTGACAAGCAGATATCGAACAGGTGAGATGATTATCACTTAAAACCTCTGCAGGGCAAGTGTGAAGAGATCGTGATCCACAATTATATCAAAAACATGAGAGCAAAAATATAGAGTCCAGGCCATAAGGTGCAAAACAGAATTAGGTTGGAATTATTGTATTAGAATTGAATCTGGAACCAAGATTAAATGTGTGGAGAAAGAAATGATGCGTTTATCCTCCAAAGCTTAAGCACAATATATGTAGAAAAATTGCTTATGATTATAGTTCTTTATTTTACATTTTTTGGAAATCGCTCACTGATCTTTAATGTTCATGTACCTCATAAAAGTAAAAATGAAATTAATTCAGTATTCTACATAAACATTCTGATGGCAGTTTAGAGAGAAATACATCCAATCTTATTGGAACGAACTTTATCATGCAGCAAGAGAATGAATCAAATCTTGCAGTGAACACATGAGTTGGGGAAAATTGGAAGGTTTTAGACTGGCGACTCACTAGACCTTAACGTTTTGAAGAGGAGACTGTACAGAGGGCCCCTCATCTTTTGATGTCAAACCCAGATGTCTTCAGTGTGCAGCCAAAAAAAAAAGAGAGAGAGAGAGGGAATTGCTCAGCCTTTGTTTTTTGGGGGTTTTTTTGTTTGGAGGGGACTGTGTCATGTGTTATAGCATTTCTTTAGAGAATTCTTTCAACTAGATCTTTTTTTGTCAAATTGCTTACAAAAGATGTTTCACATAGTGAAGTCTACTATTATGAACAGTGATGCAGTTTGGGAGCTTGTGTTACATTTGTGTTAAATCAGAAGTGTAATAAGGGATGTGAGTGTTCAAGTTTGCAACTGAAAAAAAGACTCACTGAGCACTATATCAGGAACACCTGTAAAAGGACAAAAGTATTTGCCTTCTTGCCATGTGCATAAGTATCCAAAGTACTACGATTTATTATGGCTATATTGTCCTATTGTCATTTTAAATCACAAGCGTCTTGCTTATCTGAAAAGATTCTAATGTTATCCTTAGCACACCGTTCTATTAGTTAAACACTGATTATCTATTCAAACCATCATGAGCCCAAAACCTTGACGCTAAACAATTTCCATTAGAACCAAATGAAATAACAGGATTTGAGACAGTGTCGGTTTAAGGATTATTTGTATTATTACTCTTAAAATGTTATGCTTGCTGTTAAACTGATGCTAAACTAAGTAGATACCAAGCAGCAATCAAAACAAGTTTAAAACGGAGCGCGCTCTACACTGATTGGTGGTTTGCTGCGTGTTTGACCAGTTAAGTTTTTATCAACTCATAAATAAAAACGAAACAAATGATTTCGCAAAATGTAGTTGAGTAATAATTATGTGAATGTGAACTTTAACTGAAGCTTTTGACTAGTGTATGCATAATTGTACACATTGTGCTGCTTTTACATGAATGAATGCATAAATGATTGACCGATGAATGAATAAATAAAATATAAGCAAAATAAACCGGATTATCATTGCATAGATAAGCATTCAGCATTCTTTTGTCTAAGGTTAGCTAGGTGGCTGGAAGTAAATTTCTGCTCAAAATTTTGCTTCAAGATAGAAAGTAATGTACACGTGAGAGAGGCCTGTCCAGTCACCACTGCACTCCCTTTTGCTATTAGTGTGCTGGGGATGCAGTGGGACTGGGCAGAAAGTGACTCATGCTATTAAAATTCATTTCCCACCCACAGACTGACTACTGGGGTCTGAACAAACACACACACAGAGAAGACATGCACATGTTCTTTATACATGCTTTCTGTTTGTTCTTCACCTTTCAGCTAAATACGTCCCATATTTTTCAAGCTCCTCACTTTTTACGATGCAGCCCCTGCAGATTAATGAAGATTTACGTTTTCAGTCCCTTCCCTACTGCACTTAGATAAAAATCTTTTCAGATGTCTATGTTTAAAACAGACCGTTCTGCATTGTATTTAGAAACACCATGCTGCAATCTCTGTGTTAACTTCTAATCTACAACACTGCCTGTGCAGACCTTCTGATATAAGTTGCAATATCTCCAGACCTACAAGAGAATGAGTTCAAGGCTGCTTACTTAAGAGTTTTAAACCTTTCAGCTCCACTTTGAGGGAGATTACTGATTAAAGGAAAGAATAAATCACAATGTGGATTGTTAACGATATGCGCCTCTGTTATGTTTTCATCTTTGGCTACAAATGTTACACCTGCAATGACCGGCCTTGGCCACAAGAGCACTTCTAAGTCACTGTTGGTATGTAAAGGCGTCAAGTCCATACACAATTTATTTGTGTGCAATAATCCTGGCAGTTTCTGTAACACATCCTTCCTTTCCTATAGTCTTGGCAGAGGTGCAATGGCTACCTCATGTTCTAAGACAGCCGCTACTTGTACTGAGCCAGCACCCACTCTGTGCTTTATGGCCCTTTTAATCAGGAAGTTGTTGCCTCTGGCTTTTCGGCACGTAAACAACAGCACGCTACTAGTTTTCTTTCCTTAAATTGTTGCCTCTCCCGACAAGACTGCGTCAGCATGGTTTGGCATGGGCGCCGCTGAAACGGCTTTTGGGTGCGAAACAGTCATAAGAATTCCACAAACCTGCTCAGTCTCTGTACTTAGCCCCTCCAGTAGACATTATTCTCAGCTCTACCCTTGTGCCTGTGAACCGGCGTAATGAAAAGTGAGCCACAACAAAACTGAGCATGACGTCACTTTCGTCCGTGTGTGAAAGTCGATGGAACTGCTCTGCTGTAATTATAGAACTTTTTCCTGCCTGTGTAATTAAGGCCCTGAGAAAGTAAAGAGCCACACAGGCACTCGGATTCTTTCTTCTTATTGATTTATTGCTACATCATGTAACTTTATTGTTTATTGGACTTGCAGTGGCATATATACAGATTGAAATTTCCAGTATGGTGAAAAGCAAATATCACTCACTAAGTTTTATAATGTTCATGCTGCCATTTTTTTGCTATATTTTAGAGCAGTATACTGCTTGATAACATTTACTTTTTTTTTTTTTTTAAGAAAATAAATTGTAGGGCTGTAATGACTCCAAGTAAATCGATTACAAACATTTTAATTAATTTGCTTCGATTAATCCTTTTAAATACACACAGAGCACCATATTCCCCACGAACCATTATTACTGACGTACCACCAGCAAAACTCTGGACATTTAAACACACACTGCAGAATGAAAAAAATTGGAACCGGGAATAAATTGTGAGGGACGAGGAAAAGATTTAGGCCAAAAATAAAAATAAAAAGCCAGAATGTTTCCAAAGTTTGGGATAATTTCAAGCTAAAACATAAAAATTTTAAAGTAATTTGGAATTGTTTATAATTTTAATTTACAACAGTGTGTTCAAAAAGTCCCCCCGCAGTGGCCGAATAGAGCAGGTAGTAGAGCACATTTGGAGCACTGGCTGTAAATACACTGATTTTAGTGCATGGAAAATTTCAAGCAGCTTTTCCAGAGACAAGTAAACCACATTACGATACTGTGTGAGATTTAATAAATAATTACAAGTGAGAATAGTTTCCAATAACTTGCTCTACGTGATCACTGAAAAAGAACATTTTGAATGCAACTGTATTTGTACTTTCTTGTAATATGGCTATTAAAGGCATTATAGAGGTTTAGATTTCCCCGATATTCTTGTATGCAATTTCAGCAAAAAAGTTTCTTCGAAAATGAAACAAATTTTTTATTCATTTTAAGAGACCTGTCTTATTTTCTCACTCTTATTTAGTATTGCTTTTTAATAAAGAAAAAATGCTTTCTATCCGATTGATCGGCGGAATAATAGTTAGAATACTCGATTACTAAAATAATCGATAGCAGCAGCCTTAGTTAATTGCTTGATTTAAGTAAGCGCTGGTTATATTAATAATGGAATTAAACATGAGGACTATAATATTTTTATTTTGCTCAAAATGCAATTAGAATGTCGTTTACAAGCTCAGCTAGGTATGATCTAATTGGGTACCAAATTCAGAAAACAGTTTTCTGATTGGCGCAGGTGTTGGAGCTGCCACTTCTGGTAAGCTGACCTTCATGGTGGGAGGAGTGGAGGAGGAATTCACAGCAGCCAAGGAGTTATTAAGCTGCATGGGAGCCAATGTAGTGTACTGCGGTCAGGTTGGCACAGGACAGGTACGCCTCTGGTTCTGCATTTGATTTTGCAATTATGTAATGCTGTTATGTTTTCATTGTGTATTGC
Source organism: Silurus meridionalis (assembly GCF_014805685.1). NCBI lineage: Eukaryota > Metazoa > Chordata > Actinopteri > Siluriformes > Siluridae > Silurus > Silurus meridionalis. The sequence goes on from NC_060887.1 coordinate 17,717,538, forward strand.
TGTGTTTCTCACATTCTGTTCATAGGCTGCAAAGATCTGTAACAACATGCTGCTGGCAATAGGAATGATTGGCACGGCTGAAACAATGAACTTAGGCATCAGGTATAGTTGGCCAATCTTACTTTTCCTTAAAGGTGAGTGGATATTTAAGAGGAAATGCTATAAATTCTGCATCACTCTTACTCTGCGTGTGTCTTTGGTCTGATTTTGCCAAGTTATTATATGATGCCATTTCTTATATTTGCATATTTGTAGGCACTGTTGATCAGTCACATTTTGTGATGTAACCAAGCTTTGTTTTGGTCTCTTCCGACAGGCTGGGGCTTGATCCCAAGCTACTGGCAAAAATACTTAACATGAGCTCAGGCCGCTGCTGGTCCAGTGATACCTATAATCCTGTTCCAGGAGTGATGGAGGGCGTGCCCTCAGCCAACAACTATCAAGGGGGCTTTGGAACAACATTAATGGCAAAGGTAGGGTTTGTCTGTTTTGTTTCCCTGTTCTCTGTTCTCATTTATACTCTTCCAGCAACACTAATTACATCTTCCAAAACCATCGCTTTTCTTTTTTATTAAAACAAGAACATCTGTTATCATTTTGCTTAAATGGGGTTTTAATCAACAACAATGTAAAATAATTGCTTAAAATACAATCTTTTACCGCAGGATCTAGGACTTGCACAGAACACAGCAACAAACACCAAGACGCCGGTTCCACTGGGTTCATTGGCTCATCAGATCTATCGTATGATGTGTGCACGTGGGTATGCCAACAAGGACTTCTCCTCGATCTTCCAGTTCCTGCGTGAGGAGGAGGGCCAGTAGAGAGTGGCACTCCCAATTGTGGCCTAATCGAACAATCATTCATCACCAAGATCTGGCGAAAATAACATTTGCACAAAGTGCAACATTTACCAGTGTGATCCGCAAGACTTCAAGTCAAATGAGTGAATGAGTAGAACAGAGGAAGTAAATGTATAAAGTAAATTTCAGTCCTTGTTTCTGGAATCATGTTACCTGTTTGGGCCTGCCCTGTACAAACCTTTCTTTTCCCATGTTTAACTCTTGACACTGTGAAGCTGAGGCAGTTTGCTTTTATTTGTTTGTCACATTTTGTGGTGGTGTGTCCTGTAGACTGATTTTCAATTATATGTGTGGTCATGTTAAAATTGCTCTTATGGTTTCAGCCGAAGGAACTGGCAGCAACGGCAATGAGGAAGTCACACGTTTAGACTTTACTAAATATAAACACTCCCTTGCTACAGTTAGCAGAGCCATGGCACACCTTATGTTGCTATAGCACTTGCTACTTTTTTCTGTTTTTTATTGGTAATATTTTTTATTTTTTTTTGCTAGTTTTATTTGCTGCTGTGGTGTCTAGCAGGTTTGCAGTGGTGTCTACATGTCATAAATCTTATGTCTCTACTCTGAAATTAAAGCAGGGGGAAAAATCTGTTCTGACAGTGAAAGCTGGTTTCCTCTGTGTGACTCTTAAATTCCTGGCTAACACGCTCACTAATGAACTCCAAATGATTTTTTTTTTCTGGTCAGTGTCCTCTTCGGCAGTGCGATGCTGGAAAAATAGAGACGTGTGTCATGGCGCTTTAACTATCCAAAATCCAAATCTACTGTGCTTTACTTTGGGTACAGTTTGTTTATGTAAGTGAGAACACAATAACATTGCAGACGAAAAAACACAATGCTCCAAGGGCGATTTAGAAAGTAATTGTAATGGCGAAGTTCAGTCATAATGAGAACGTGATTCGACTGAATCACACAACTGAAGGAAATGAACTAAAGCTTATGCTTAATGGGTTGTGGGGGAAAAACAGCTGTGCTTGTGTGTAGGAAATTTAGACCAAGTAACCAAAATTTAAAAAATTCTATGTGAAAATTCATTAGAATTTTTTTTTCTTTTCCAGCTGGTTTGTCTAAGTGCAGTGTAAACCCAAAACACACATCGATTTCGTTTGAGTCTGATTAGGCAAATCATAAGTGAAACCGTTCTCATTATAAATAATGTTAAAGCACCAGCACCAAATAGGGAAATTAAAGCATGATATTGTCGCAGGAAATAAGCAAATGCTTACAGTTGCTTACACACTTGTTATTCTACATTTCTTCTTTATAGTCCTTATGAGCTTGGAAATAAAATTAAGTAAACCTAATATTAAAGCTTCTTTACTGAGACTTGTAAAACAGGCCTACATCTTTAGCACTTGTCATTGGATGCTGTTATTATAATGACAAAATTAAAGGTGTGCCGACACGATGATTATAGCTGGTGTGCGTTTTTTTTTTTTTTATGTCTACAAATGTAAAGTAAATATAGCATGCCACTGATTATCGTGTACTGTTACCCAAATTAACCATTATTGTAGAACCGAATAATTCAATGCTGTTTACTTTTTATCTCGACTAAAGTACATGGTTTGTGTTTGTTATATAAATATTTCACCCTGCGAGCGAAAACTCTTTTATAAAGAGAATATTTGTTAGATTAGGATACCATTTAAGAGCAAATACTTCCATGTTTTGTATATAAATATTGTGAATCAAAGTTAATAATTACCTGTGTTTGATTTCTTATATACAACAAAACTTACTAATATAAGAAAACTGAAACAAATACATATAAACTGTCATTTTATTCAACAATTCTGAATTTTTCAACTCACCTTTTGGGTTTACTTTGGGGGGGGATGCGCGAGATCCAGAAACGAATTGACCTGCAACTTCAGGAAATGTAAGTTTTGTTCGCATCAAATGGATTTGCATTTTTATTAATCCATATGAATTAAATTTTAATGACATGATGACGATGCTGTTGTTTGTTCGCCGTCAGGTTAGCCAATTAAATAATTTAATTGCAAGTGCAATAGTGTATAATTTTTATGTAGTCTAAAAGCTAGATTATATTCTTACACAATTAAAAAAAAGTTTTCAAGTAGTATTTGAGTTTTACTTTTAGCTAGTTCTTTGTAGCATTATGTTGAATTCGAATTATTTGATATTTGATATTTACGCATGATTCCAGTGCGTACCCATGGGCATGATAAAGAGTGATGGTGTTTGTTTCGGCTGAAGCTATTTGAACGCCAGGTGTTTTTGTAAAGAAAAGGAGTTGTCTGGTGTTTCTTTTGTGTTGATATTAAAGGGTTGGGGTGCTGGTGGTTCGCATTTGAATCTGCTCACGCGACGCGCACATGGTAGGATTTAGTTGGATTAGTCCATCAGTGCAAATATACATTCAACTATGCAATACAAATGTCACTATGGTGAGCCTATATAAACAAGCAGCATATACAAGTGGATACCCTACAAAACAATCTCACATCTTTTATAAAAATAAAAAAAATCATTGGTTGCAAATCAAACTAATGTAAATAGAAGCGACAAAGACGCACGTGTGGAGGCTCCACTGCACTAAGACTGGCATTTCCATCATATTTTCTAAATGACGTGATCGTGTCTTTCCACTGGAAGTTTTAAAGATACAAAAAGAAAAATCCAGCTGTGCGGAAAAAAAGGGTGGATTTGTACTTAAAAATGGTAGATTTGTGCTTGACTGTGCTCTAAATAACAAGTGCACCGTCAAGATATAGGACTGACAAACCCAAACAGGCTTAACGGGAACTCCCACTCTCCTTTCATTTTCTCACCTTTGCACTCCTTGCATACCACCAAAGTTACACACAGACAGACAGACAGAGGAGGGAGGATGGGAGGAGGGAAAGAGTGAGAGACAGACAGAGACTGAGATTTGTTTAGATGCATGCAGCAACAATGAAGACTGACAGTATTAATCGAGTGAGTATACTTGTACAAGAATCAAAACATTTTGTTGTACAACAACGTGAAACTGAGATCGGTGAATACTTTCATTGTACTTTATTTCGTTTGTTTTCTTTTACGTTTCCTTTTTACATTCATTTTTTAAAAATACACTTATTGAAAAGTGATACGGACTTTACAATTAAATAACCTCAAGATTAATTCATTCAAAATGACACATGCACACTTTTATACATTTTTTATAGTTTAGGTAGTGCTTTTTTATATATATATTTTTAGCATTTGATTTTCCTCTTGTTTCTTATTTTATTTTCGTGTTATAACATAATACTTGCATATGTGAACACTCGCATGTGAAATGTGATTTTCCGTAAAAGTACGCATAAACACGAGTATTTATTATTATTATTATTATTATTATTATTATTATTATTATTATTAATCATTTTCGTCGTCATTTGATCATTTTCTTTTTATTGCTTCGTTTACAATTTTGAAGGTTTCTCTTCACTTTTTCCCTCCAAAATGTTGGTCATGCTCTCATACCTCTACCGCACTGTAGTAAAGCTGGAGGTTTTTTGAAAGGTGGGCCTTTCTATCGGTTACTGCTGTTGTTCCTTTCCCAGCACAGCAACCACGAAATAACAAGTTCATTGGTCCGACTGGTGATACAAACAAGACAAACAAAACTGCAGGGAAGTTTACATCATGCAGTACAAGTATAGCTTTTTACTTTTTTGCAAGACTTTTCAAATAAATCACTGACTGGAGCTCTCAATGAATAAAAGTGTTTTTTTTCCCCATCCTAACTGATGACAATAGTGGTTGTTAAATGCAGCCGTAATGCAGTTAGTGTATTCTTTTTTACAAATTATAATAATACAAAAAAAACCTGGTGAATTAGTTTATAGGCGCATAGACCCAATAGTTATCACATATCTCCTTCATAAACACTGCACCTAGTTGGCTACCTGGACTCAGCTAGAGATTTACTCTAATAAAGCACAACTAGCTCAGGTCCCACCTATCTCTGCTCGAAGAGTGTTGGGGGGGATGGTCTGGTTCATGCGCAACAATTTGTCGAAAGTTTTCAGTGTGATTTCTTTCATAATGTCAATCTTCTATCTATCTATCTATCTATCTATCTATCTATCTATCTATCTATCTATCTATCTATCTATCTATCTATCTATCTCTCTCTCTCTCTCTCTCTCTCTCTCTCACACACACACACACACACACACACACACACACACACACACACACACAGACAGGAAAAAGAGCAGGGACATAAGTATCAGTGTGCTTAAGATCTAAGCCTGTAGAGAACCACACGGAGGTTCTAATGCCAGATGTCACATGATCACAAGGCAAACCCATAAAAAGTCCATTAAGCTAGGAGGCCTAAGTGCTGTCTTATCTAGCTGACAGTTCTTCCAAACAGAGCTTTGTGCTGGAGTTCGCTTCCACTCAGCGTGCTTAACACTGTTCATTTAAACTGCTTTATTCAATTCTTTATTCTTAGCTTGTTTATATATGACCTTCATGCTGTTTAGCATCGCTTATTGTAGTTTAAAGTCTGAATTGAACTGGAAAGAACAATACGGACATAATAGAAATGTCTATGGCGTTGCCTAGGCTGTATCTATAGGGCTCGATTATGTCTGTCACTAAAAAAACGCTTATTTTGTTGAAAGTTTGGTTATTTTGTTGGGAAATGTGTTAAAATCTAATTTCTGAAATGATTTTTACTGTTAGGTCACGAGCTGACAATGAGACATTTTTATCCTGTCATAATACGCTAAAATAAAATAAATATATCAATACTTTTAGTCTAACCACAGTAACAGAACAACTTAATTATTTTATAAATTATTCGAGAAATACATTTTGAGACGAAATATCACTGCATTTTAAAGGTTGGGTAGAGTTTTTAAATTCGGCTAAAATGTGGGTCTCGTTTTTGTAATTGTTATTAAATATTCCAGCTTCATTATTAAGAATCTCCACTTTTATTTCAGAATGGAGAAAGTTTTATTTTTTAACAGTAGTGAAAAAATCCAACGCATTCGTAATCACACTGTGATCTTACTTTTTTTTCTAATGTGATGTCTCATATTCTGGAAACTCAATCGAGTCTTAAACAGTGTTTAAATGCGTTTAATTTTGGGTCTTAAACATATTTTATTAAAACGGATTGACGACTGATTATTGCTAAAACAGCTCTTAAACGGTGTGTATTTGTAGTCAGAGCTCATGTGTGCTACAAATAATGTGAATTGTGGAGTTCAGCTCTCTGGGATTCACTGTTTTGATAGGGAAATTCCACATCATGTAAAATACGTATTCAGAGCAATCTTTAAGTAAGTGGTTGGCTTATTTTAGCAATTTTTAAACAAATATTTTATCCACAAGAATACCAGTTAATCCGTCGATGTGGTAGAATACAGCATACACGTTATTATCACGTTATTTTAAAACTCTTATAAGTAAACAATCATTTCATATTACGTATACATACAAATAATTTTCCATTGTTTATGAAACGATTTATTTGGCCAAATTTTATTTAAATATTAATACTTATTAATATCAGTGATAAATATTAATGAAGGGGTTTTTTTGCCTTAAAATGCTTTACATGCATTTTGTCAGACAAAAAGAAAATGACTTAAATGACAAATATTGAACGAGCAAATTCAAACAAGCTGCAATGTTACAACTAACAATGGGCTTATTTATCATAATAACCTATTTTTAGATAACAATAAGAACAACAACGATGATGATGATAATAATAATAATAATAATAATAATAATGTATACATTCTGCTTCTTTTTCTTCTTCTTCATATTAATATTACATCTACTACTACTATTACTACTATTACTAGTACGACTAGTAGTAAGCTATTTATCTTTAAATAGACAATATTACTTAGTAGTTTACATTCTACTAAGTTGAAGCATTAAATGCTATTTAAGGCGCAGTATAAAAAGACACAACGAAAATAGACCTATTCACAAAAAATATATATTTCTTTATATATAAATAACTAAACAAACAAACAAAAAGCTAAACAAAAAAGCAAATCAATAAATCATAAATAAAATCATTACGAAAAAATATGTTTGATAATATAATGATTAAGGAATAAAAGCTGTATAGTTTGCATTAGAGAGAAAATAATTGCTCTTGGGTTTTTTTTTGTTGTTGTTTTTTGTCTTTTTTTTTAATCATTTAAAAAAAACAACCAGTTATTTTTCCTCCATATAATGGGTTACATGCTTTTTTATTCGTGTGCTGATATTTCCTAAAGTGTCTGTTCACAAACAGATAAATCATCGTTCCATCCTAATCGTTTAATGATGAGTGTCTGATTATGACTACAGAACATTGATCATAACTCATCTAACCCAAATCTATTGCAAATCTCCCGCTTCATTTCTATTTTTACCTTAAAAGTTATATCGATGTTTGATAATATCAAGGTTCCTATAACTTACTTATAACTTACTTTAAACATCAAACCAGAAGGAAAAGTAAAATAGCTGCTGCAAGACACATGAAAGGTTCAGTCCAAATTTAGATTTCGCCACGTTGAGACCCAAATGTTTTGAGCGGCACATGTGAGTTTACTTATTTGTAATACAGCGAATTAAAATTTCTCACTCTCACTATATTATATAGGAAAGACAGTGGAACATAAAAAAGGACAAAAACCATATGACGTCTGTGTTCCAGATCGGGGTGGTCAGGAAATTGTAGGCTTTTCCAACAAAACGACTGGTATCTTATTTAAAAAAAAAAAAAAAAAAGAAAGAAAAAAAAAAAAAAAAGAACAAAGTTTGATTTTTTACATAGTAAAAACATTTATGGTCGGAACAATGTTAGACCAATTTTGCAGTACATTTAGGAGACAAAAGAAACCAGTTTATATTCTGGCTTAATATGTAAAATTGTGGATTCTTATGATTCTTTTGATTATTATTATTAGAGGGAGTAGTATTTATAGTAGCAGTATTATTAGTAGCAACAGCAGTACAGTTCATGTTTTAACCACAACAACAACAACAATAATAATAATAATAATAATAATAATAATAATAGTCGTAATAGTAGCAGCAGTAATAGTAGAATTCGTATCTGTTAATTAACAGGCCTAACATAGGCTATACTAAATTGGAAATTGATTTGAATCGTGATCTTAACACGGCAATTCGTATTCGTATTTCGTATTCAATCACAAACAAGAAGAAAACAAATTACAAAAATACAGCGAAACTTTAAAAAGAAAAAATAAAGAAAAAGTGTTACAGGATAACTTACTGTCATTCTTTCCTCTTCGGTTTCCCTGCAATGTTCTAATACGAACAATCATCGTGATCTTGACGTGTATTTCTAATTTGTCCTTGGAACCCCAATAGACTGCTACATTTACATGTTAAAGGCGTAACAATAGTTGTTTTTTTTCCTAATGGCGACTCTAATTAAAAATCTGACCCAGACTAGATTTTATCTTCTCCTATGTCTGGCTGAAATTGCTATAGTGCTTCCGACACCTCAACAAAGTTGGATTATTGGTCAGAATAAAAAAAAATCCTGTAGAAAACCAAACACATCAGAACCTGTTTTCATCTCCTTGTTTTTTTTTTGTTGTTGTTTTTTTTTACAATGCTGTGAGAGATGTGTGGTCGTTTCCTGTCAGACGGTCAAAGGCTTCAGTGACACGGAAAGCGCCTCGGCTAGACTGCAACTTTCAACTTGACCTTGGCCTCCAGCCGTGCCAAAACTCTTATGAAGTCTGGCTCTGCCAAATTATGGGCAGAATACCGCAAATTCTCAAAATGCACAGTTCACTAGGTGAGTGGGATTTGCTGTAGCATAAGTGACAATTTTATGCAGGGCTTTGTCACTTTCTTTCATTCGCTGTCACTGGTCATATATTTTCTCCCACGAACTTCGATTCTTCATAGTGGTATTAATTGGAAAGCGGGTTAGCTGGCCATTTCTTTTTCTTAATGGGGGATCAGGTTTCATTCGCGCTTTTTAGAGGAAATGATACATTGGACTTCCTAAGATGGTTAGAAGAAGCTATATGCAGAAGGCACAAAAAATAAATAAAGTGAATATTGTGTGTACATTTTCATCTACCCGAATGAACAGCAGTAAGTCATCAACATTTTAGTTTAGTCATTAAAATTGTGTTAGCATTTAATCACTGTGTTGTAGAAACAACGAAAACACAGCATGAATCTCAAAGGTTGGTTATTTGTGCATGTTCACATGGCAGGGTCGTGACAGATAATATTTTGGACAAATATAAAATAATTAAATGTAATACATTTATTAAAAAATGTAAAATATTTTCTTAAAATTGGTTTCTTGAACTAGAAAATATTTTTTATTTTTTTAATTTTAACAGAACGTTTTTTGGTTTAAATGAAACGATAAATTCAAGCTTGGTTTCTATTCTTTATCCAAGTTCAGTGAGGAAAAAAAAAATCATTCCCGTGCTTTGCATTATCTTCTGCCTAGCACGCTTATCGTCCTATTTTGCATATCACGTGCTCCGTCTCGTCCAATAACCCTTCGCGTTTAGTTTACACGGGGCGCGTGAGTGTCGCTTTACTCTCTCGAGTTCACCGTCGCATTTTTTCAGTCGTGGGGATTTGCTGAAAGAGCTGGAAAAAGGCTCAATGTTGGTCGTGCTATGACAGCGTCTCTGCTCCTCCATTCCCGCTGGATTGAACCGGTGATGTTTCTCTGTGACAGCGGCTGCTCAGACGACGTGAGCAAGAACATGGAGGGTTTCGCAGGAGGCAATTTCTCCGCCAACCAGTGCCGGAATCTCGTGGCCCACCCGACTTCACTTGCTCCTGGTGCGCCCTTTGGATCGAGTGAAGTACCCGTGTCTGGCGTGACGGAACCTGTCAAGCAGTGCAGCCCGTGTTCGGCAGCGCAGAACTCCCCCGGTGCTGCTTCTTTGCCCTATGGATATTTCGGTAGTGGCTATTATCCGTGCCGAGTGTCACATCACGGCGCAGTGAAGTCTTGCGCGCAGCCTGCCGCTTACGCAGACAAGTACATGGAGACGTCTGTATCCGGAGAGGAGTTCTCGTCTCGAGCTAAGGAGTTCACTTTCTATCAAGGCTACTCGTCTGGACCTTACCAACCCGTGCCCAGTTATCTGGACGTGCCAGTCGTCCCAGCTTTAAGCTCAGGTCCGGAACCGAGACACGAGTCAATTTTGCCCGTGGAAACTTATCACCAGCCATGGGCTATCACGAACAGCTGGAACAGCCCTGTGTACTGCCCGAAGGAGCAGACCCAGTCCAGCCACCTCTGGAAATCTTCTCTTCAAGGTATTAGGCCTACGTAGCTAGTGCAATTTATTTAACCCAGTGAATATAAATAAATAAATAAATAAATATGTAAATAAATATATTAAGATATATGTATATATATCTTATATAATATATAATGTAATATATATTATCAGATAGATAGATAGATAGATAGATCGATAGATCGATAGATTTCAGCATTTCAGTTTATTTATTATAAACATTCTGAAAATGTGGTGAAAAAAATATTTCAAATCATTCTGGGCAAATTATGTTATAATGTAACATTGGACAATCGATTTTGTATTAAGCATTTATCACTCATATCAACTTATGCATGCATATATCAGTTCTACTTGACCTTGACGTCTATCCTCATTGCCCAGATTATATGTTGCTGTTTTCTTTAAACGTGTTAAAGAATGTTGCCAGATAGGTGGTTATAATAAACGAACCCATTCGTATGTATTACATTAAGAGTTGAACCATAATTCTTCTTTTTTCTTTTATTTCGTCACATGGCCCCTAGACAATGTGTCAGGAAGTGATGGCGCTTCCATTCGCCGCGGGAGGAAGAAGCGCGTCCCCTATACCAAAGTCCAGCTCAAGGAATTGGAGCGCGAATATGCGGCAAATAAGTTCATCACGAAGGATAAACGGAGGCGGATATCTGCTCACACAAACCTGACAGAGCGCCAGGTCACCATCTGGTTTCAAAACAGAAGGGTAAAGGAGAAGAAGGTGGTCAACAAATTCAAGAGCATCACTTAAAGGGCTACAGAATGGGAGATGGACACAGACAGAAGGAACCACTTCGTTATTTATTGTGTTTCTCTGGGAGCGACTATGCTGAGATGTGTAGCCTATTGCTTCCATGCAAGAAACATACCAACAAAAACACTTAATTGCTTAATTTTGAAGGCCATATATGTTACAGGGTGATCGTGATAAGGGGCAGATAAACTGTCAAAAATGTCTACGCCTAAAAACAATTGCTTCGTTTTCGTGGCAGTGCTACCCCCCAACAGAAACCCTGTTTCGTACCGAAAAACGAAACCATTGTGTTTATTGTAATTGCGCGGGAGATACATTCTCTGTCTAGGTTTAGTAACAGGAAGCCACAGTTAACTTCGTGTTGCATTAACACGATGTTAAGGCTCTAGACAAGAAATCATCTACTCCAGTTCAGGAGATCCGGTTTCCAACTCAATCTGGTGATCTTCAGGCTCAAAGACACCTGATTCGGCCAGCATCCACTACTGGAAACGATGACCCCAAACAACAGACCGCCATTACATTACTAGATTATGTAAATAAATAAGCATCCTTTTAGATATGACTACATGGTATGTTAAAGATTTTAGGTAGAAAATATAATTATTCACAGTTTGTTTAATGTGTGTGCCCCACTAGGTTTCTACTCCAGGTGGTTTATGTGGCAAGATCCAATTTGTTACTGCAAACAATATTCCAATAAAACTCCCAATTGTAATTTTCCATCCGAGAAAGAATCGCTGTGCTTAGTTTGTTTGAGCATAGTAAAATCGTGTAAAATTATTCTCGCTATATACTTATATTAGAATAAATAAAAAATAAAATAAAAAATAAAAAACAACATTTATCTTACATGACAATTCTACAGGCAGAAATAAAATAAAACTTGAATGAACACCACAATGTTGCCATCTAGTGGTAGACTTGAGTCGCTTCATCTGTGGAAGCAGTAGGGGGCTTCTAGAATTATGGTGAAACCAAAAAAATAAAAGACAACCCGGGGACTTTGTACACTGGACAAGGTGTATGTGTATTAAAAAGTAGTACGATGATTGTAATATTAGAGTATCGTATGGCAAACCATTTTATGTACAACGATATACAATACAATATGACAAAATAACAGCTACTGCAGGCAGGCCTATTACACAACAAAATAAGGCTCAGGACGAATGAGACAAACGGGTAACCACACAAGTTTCGATTATCGTAGATTATTATATAATATATCGTAGAATAATATTTGATATTATGAATAATATAAAAAATGGACATTTACCAACAGATGTTGTGCTTGTATGTTGGGACAAGAGAAGAATGAATGAATCAACAACAAACTGATATTAGGCGTCCCTGAGATTAGGAAAAGCAAAATATAAATGCGGAACATTTTCACTCCAGTTCTGGGGTTATTTATTCTGTCCTACTGCAAATATTATATTAAAGTCAGTTAGTTATCCTAGAAGAAATACTTAAAATGCGTTGATGGCCCTATACCAACATACGTATTTTTAGAAATAAATATACCAAATTAAATTAATTGACGAAAAACACGATAAGGAAAACATTGTAATAATTTAGTCGTTCACTTTTCCACGAAACATAATTTTTATTTTGACATTTTGAACAAACGCTTTTGTAGTGAACGTTTCTGTATTTTCTCTAGCACAAACTATATAGTCGATTGCTGTTGCTGTAGAATTTCTAAACAGATGCGTATGATAAAAGGCAGTCCGAAATTTTTAAAATAATTTTAAATTGTATAATTTTTAAAAGCATTTTTAAAATCTAATTTTAAACTTTTTTTAATTACAAATAAAATCATTTATTTTCAGTATTGTCACCAAAGGTAGCAGACATTTTAAAGTCTGTCAAACATATGTACATGTGTATTTTTGTTTTGTTAGAAAATTCCTCTGATCACCTATTTACTAAGTTAATTAATAAATACATTTTTGGAAAAAAAGTCTTGCACCTTGGTCTTAACATATATCAGATTTGAACATAAACTATGTAAAATGGTACTTAGTTATATGATTTTAGGATCACTTTATTAAATCTATAACGCTTTGACTGGATATAAGGTTGATACAAATGGAAAAAAATATTTTCGTAAACATATAGCAAAGATTTCTATAAAAATTTTATCAGTGATATGTAAACATATTGACCTTTACTAAAGTCCCAATTCCAGTTTCTCGGAATGTAGGCAATAACTATCTATGTAAACAGCCAATAATTATGGAACAGTAGGGTGAATATGAATTTTGAAAGGATCTGAATATTAAACCTTGTTTAGACGGATGCAGTGTTATGGCAAAAAGATATTTAGATAATCTAGTCTTATTAGTCGAAAGTGGATGTGGTTAAGCAAAAAAAAAAAAAAAAAAGAAAAGAAAAAAGAAATTGGCATGCACAGTGAAGACCATATTAAAGTTATATGTATTATTTTATCCGTATATTACATGTTTTAATAACAAAAACTGTCCAAAGTATATCTTTTAAACACATAAATGCAGAAATGTTCATAGTATTTTAAATAAATGTGGCCAGCTTTTGAAGTGGTGAATGAAAAGCGACTCAATAGGCAAAACACTGCACAAAATTCCCCACTCTTTTCTAATCAAATATATTTCTGCCAAATGGGCCTATTTATATTCGACAACCGAATTCTTATTTCTTACAGTGGGTTAAACAGTGTTTGTGTGTGTGTGTGTGTGTGTGTGTGTGTGTGTGTGTGTGTGTGTGTGTGTGTGTGGGAGAAAATGTGTAACTAAAACTGATGATATCTCACATATATGCATACAGTGTGTGTGTGTGTGTGTGTGTGTGTGTGTGTGTGTGTGTGTGTGTGTGTGTGTGTATATATATATATATATATATATATATATATATATATATATATATATATATATATATATATATATATATATATATATATATATATATATATATATCCATGTATACTCATGTATACTGTATGCTATATAATCATAACTACACATCATAAATAAGCTCTACTAAAGTATTAGATTTTTTTTAAAACGTACAAGCAAGCAGCAAATATTTGCTAAAGGAAAATATGTTTATTATAAGTGAATAAGTTATTTAAAAAATATTATTCTTGTTATTCTTACGAATGTTATTATTCTTATTATTATAGTCCTAGACATATATGTCGTTAAGTCACTTCTCCAAACTGTTTGTCACAAATCTACCGTTGTGTTAATCTAAAATGTCCAAACTAAATCAAACTAAACTGGTAACAATAAAGATGATCCTCATTGATCAGATGTTGCATGTGAGGTCTCGGTGGAAACACGCGGAGGTTCGCCTCCATGGCCTCTGCACTGCAGCAGAAACATGTAAAAAAAAATTAGCCAATAAGCAGTGCTGCAGTAAGTACCCGGATAAAAAGAAACATGGCGTTTGCTGCCACCCACAGGCGGAATTTAAAACAACATTACATAAAAAAAAGGAATCGTGAAACTTTCATTGACTGGCCTTTGTAGATTTTTAGCTGGATTATAAATGGAACGGACAAACACATCCAGCATTAAATAGGTATAGATCTACAAACGTGTTTAATTATTTGAGCTACTCAAAGTCTACCCATTATTTTTATTCATTGTACGTCGTTTATCCGAACAGTTTTACAGTACGGCTAATTAATTATCTGCTTCTTCTACTTTAACACATCAACGTCTTCTTTCATAAGACTGCTCCTATAAAATCGCTACCAATCACTATTATTAGTCTATTGCCTTTCAGACTTCATTGTCCTTTAAAAAATATACAGCCATGTCAAACAAGTAGACTTTATTGCCCACCTTATTCTAAAATGTTACTCATTATTAAAGAATCAAATATTATATTGCTAATTTTTAAAGGCAATGTTCATCAACCAAGGATTTGTTACAACACTATTTTAACACCTGATAGAATCTTTTCTTAAACTCTTTTATACACAATGTAAATAAAACAAATTAACAATTGAAAACCTAAAGTCAACGTATTTTGTTTTATAAAACAGCATTAGTTTAAACTACGTTTACCGGCAATCAGACGAATCAAAAATAAAAATCCCCACCAAAAAAAGAGCAGCAAAAAATCCCAATAAAAATCAAACAATAATCACAATTATTCACAATTAAGAAAAAATCTTTAGTTTTTTATTATTATATACTAATAAATAAGTTTGCTTTTTAGTAGTGGTTGATTGTGTTTATTATACGTGTTTTATACACACACACACACACACACACACACACACACACACACACACACACACACACACACACACACACACATATATATATATATATATATATATATATATATATATATATATATATATATATATATATATATATATATATATATATATATATATGTATTCATCGCACCTGTTGTAAAATGTGTTTGAAATGTAGCAAGTACAATGACCATTTGATGCTTTTATAATGTGACATTATCCAAAGTAATAACTTTCTCAGTCAGTAATATAAAAAGGACTAATTCCTACACCGTTAGTATTTTTTAAATTACAAAAATTCAGCTCCTGCCACATTGCACCTGAGCAGACAAAAAAAACTAATGTCTAAAGTTTATTCAGGATACAGGTCGAATGATTTAAGGCATTCTTAAACGGAGCAAAGATGAGCATTGCACAGGAATTAGTGGAGACATTCAGCTAATTCAAACGATGTGCTAAAAGTGGTACGAATGCATAATAGCCCTATATTATGAATATTAATAATTGTGTTCACCATTATCTTCGGACTGAGGGTTTTAAATAAACTTTAGTCTGCAATATTTGTGCATATTTTGGGACGACTTCAATATCGTCGTAAAAGCGTTTTTCAGTTCATATCCTACAATGTGTTATTTTCAGTTGTAAGTGAACGCGTGTCCAATCACATGTATTATAATAACATTAATTGTTTCTATTGTGACACAATCTGATCTTCGCACCTGACGACGTGGTCACCTGCAAAGAAAAATAACAAAAGAGATATATATTTGTGACGGTATCAACTTCATAATAATAATAATAATAATAATAATAATAATAATAATAATAATAATAATAATGAATATTAGAGGTGTCGCCCGCAAACTGGAAAACAAGTGAAAGACAAAGGCTGGGTTTTAGGTTCAGGCAGTGTCCATAGCCCCCAAACACATCAGCAAAAAAAAAAAAAATTAAAAAAAAAAATTAACTCCATTGCAGACACTTAGGGAGCCATCTACATTTAGTTTGATAAAAGACTTGGAACCTTCGTTTAATCACACAAGTTATTATCCTTTTATTATTTGTTATTTGAAAACTATATGTCGACGTTTTCCCCTATGTGTTTCTGCCATAACAAAATGATAACAAAAATGAAAGACAGAAGGAAAAACAAACAAACAAACAAAAAAACTAAATAAATAAACAGGCAAACATTACCGACCGATCAGAATTCACAGAAATATAATCAAACGAAAACGGAGACGCGTCTGAGCTTTGCCTAAAAGTAGTACCAGATAACAATATTACCATACTTCCACATATATCTCTTATTTAATTATTACTATTTACACTTTTAATTTGTTAATATTTTAATATAATAACTGTTTAAAATTGTAACAATTTGTGCAAAAAAACAATTTTCAAATAATGCATAATTTGTTAGAGAAGAATAAATAAAAAATAAAAAATAAAGTAATACCAAAGAAATAACCGTTTGTTATCTAAATTCTTCGGAAATACAAGCATAATTATGAATTATTAAATTTCAATCACTTTTGACGCACTCTGGCTTCTGTTATTCAGTTTTTGTCAATGGCTGTAAAATATGTTTAAATGTCTATCCCTTCTTAATCGTAGACTTGCTTATAGGTAAAGTATTTTTTGCGAGTGTTCAAGCGTTAATTATTTTACCACACAATACAGGACACGCAAACAGTATAGTACAAGATAGGCTATTTATTTATTTACTGTATTATAAAAGCAATAAAGCATCGACTTGAAATACTCAATTGAAGAAATACGTAGGCGTTTTCGAGCGCCCCTTGTGTATGTCTATGGTGATGTAATCCACACTGATAAAGTATTTCTTCCATCTTCATTTCCTTGAACCGATGACAAATTAGTCTGTACTATAGGCGAGACCAATTAGCATATATCATTCAGAATATACAGTTACGTTTGACTTGGACAAAACTGCGTACAGTTTTTTTCAGTAGTAAGAAATAAAATTAGTGAGATTTTTTTAAAAGTCTGAGCAGAATCGTTGTTTATAGTGCAAACATGCACTTTATCCCGCGCACAGGACATTTCTAGGCTCCGTCGACTTGAATTTCAACAGCAGAACATGAGTTACATCAACGTGAACGTGAGCTCTCTTATACAAACAGTGCTGGCTCGTGTGGTAGAGCCGTTCCATAAAATACTTTTGAGAATTAGCTTTAAAAAATAGGTATAAAAACATTAAAATATCTAACCGGTTTATTGTATAACATTTATAGATATTTGCTCACCATTGTTTTGCATCTGATTATTAAACCCAAACGTTAAAAACGCGCGTGCATCCTACCAGATATGTTAGACGAAGCTGAAGACTGTTTAATCCCCATTTACCCGTGACTTCAGGTCTAATTGAAGTTCACGAAGCCCATGTAGGTGGTGTCTCCTAGTCTCACTCGGCTTGTCTGTGCAGACAATAAGCTACTGGAGCTAAAACCCGCCATAAAACCAGCCTATATCTCCGGCTGCCTTTAGTGTTGGTTTCCACCCTGCCCTCATTTAAGCTTTAAAAGTCGCAATAACAACAACAACAACAACAAAAATGTTGTCCTGGATCCCTGGAGAAAAAAGTCTAACCAGCCAATATTTAAATGAATGCATGCAAACTATTGAACAGTACAGATTAAAATTTTCGACTAATTTTTCGGGGTATAGTGTTTAAAGCATACCCACATTTGTCCCCATAGGCCTGAACGCCTACATAAGGATACCATCAGCCGTCCTTCTCTATGGAGGCCAATGTAATTTTAACAGGGCTGCAGTCCAAGTTAAAACTTTATGGCCCTAAACCGTGTTTAGACCACTAGGTTTCTCCACTACTGCTTGAGGTCAGACACGACAAGACAGCTCTTTCGACAGTCCGTACCGGAAAATTCATAGTACAAAACATATCATTTTAATTTTTAAATAAACGTGCTCATTTGAGCAAGCTGTGCTTGGTGCATGATGGAAGCTGGTAGCCTGAAGAATGGCAACATTATGCTCCTGAATTTAGCTGCATTTACACCTCCGCCTTATGCGCGCCATGCATTTGCACGGATAAGGGTAGTGAATTAACTTCTGTAGCCTATGACTAATTGACCGTGTTACCCAAGCGGTACAAGTGCAAAAAAACTGCATACGGCCGCATATAAGTAAACCAGGATTTACAAACAATTTGGATGGAACAATTAAAAAAAACCGCAATTAGTGTAGGCAACCTCTATTAACATTTTTCCATTCATCTTTAAAAATAGACAAATGTCTAATCATGCAATGATTTGTTCTTTAATAAATTGAACAAAATAAATAATTTCCCCTAACGTACTCATCAACTAATAAGAGGGGCACAAATTGTGAATGTATTTAATGACACAATTTCCCTTTGAGCAAATAATAACCTATTGCAGAGAAGCTCTCAAACACAAAATTCGCAATAATTCTTTAGGATAAAAAAAAAAAAAGATACATTTATAAAATACTATCAGTTGAAATGCTCGTGGAAGGGGCTTCTTAAAAACAAAAAACCCAAAGAGCATGATATGTCCAAATGCATTCGATTATTTGGATTGATAAACAAAACAAAATTCTAAGGCGGTAAATATAAATCGACCATATGAAGTTTGCTTGGCTATCAATAAAACGTTTCTTCTTACAGCACATTTACAAATGCTGGCACAATATAGCCTTCACTTAGTAGTAGTTGTCAAATTCTTCTCATGGTCACATGACTTTCTGCTCTCTGCTATGGATGGAGATGGATCTCCACGTCACCTCTCTGCTCAAAATTTCTACTCGGCGATTGCGCTCCAAACCCACTAGAGCTCTACTCGGCACAACGATGTGAAGCAGGACCAGCGCTTTGGTACGGGCCATTAGATAATGGATTATGATGAGCGTGTGCCCGTTGGGTCTAATATGTATTTGCCTAACTGCACTTACTACGTGTCCGGAACGGACTTTTCCAGCCTTCCACCGTTTTTGCCCCAAACCCCGTCTACTTGCCCCATGACATACTCTTACTCATCGTCTAGTTTGCCCCAGGTTCAGTCCGTTCGGGAAGTAGCATTTAGAGACTATGCCATTGACTCTGCCAGCAAGTGGCACCACCGGGCCAATTTGCCACACTGCTACGCGCCAGAAGACATGGTGCACCGAGACTGCCTTCCCAACCCGGGGACTTTAGGGGACATGTTCTCGAAAAACAGTTCGGCTGTTTACCACTCGGGATCCGGTCATGCTTCCGGCGTGTATGGCAGCGTCGGAAGGAACGGTGTTTTGCCCCAGGCTTTTGATCAGTTTTTCGAAACGGCTTACGGCAACGTGGAGAATCAAAACAGCGAACAGGCGAGCCGATCTAACAGCAGTAAAGCCCCTCCGGCAGTTGCGGCAGCCTTGAGCTCGAGGACAGAGCCAAGCAGGGACCTCGAGGATGCAGAACGCCGCGAGGAGACCAGCAGTCCCGAATCATCTTCCGGCAATAACGAAGAAAAATACGCGAGCACAAGTACGTAAGAACGCTCGAGTCGGTTATGGGAGAAGTTTGTAATCTCGCGCACTCCTGTTAAACATTTTATGTGCTGTTTTATAAGCATATAAGGTTTATGGAGGGCCTGTAGATTTACTCTAACAAAACTTTTTTATAAACGCAAGATCACGTGCTGTAAGCTTGAAATTGGCCGTGAATGATAGGATATTTCCTTTTGAAATTCTTTCGATTATGCTTTATAAATGTCATTTTTTAAAACCAACCAGTCGCAAACAATGCTAATATTGCATGTAAATGTAGTGAGCAGCTGTAATTAGCGGTTAAATTTCAGTCAAGATGCATGATTTCAATGTATATTACATTTACGCACACCACAGCGCAATCCGCGTAAAAAACATTTATTACGTAAAATGTGAGCGGCTCCGTCTGCAAAGTTAATTTTTGCATGTTTTATTTTTTACTGTGGCCTTTTGTAATTTGTTTAAATCTAAAAGAGCAAATTACACCCTTCAATAGTGTAGGCGACAGACAACACAACTTTGCTTTTTACACGGTTATTTACCTGATTCATCATCGTAAAATGAATGTATGTTTTCTCTGTTTTTCCCTCTCAGATGGACAAAAAACGCGCAAGAAGCGATGCCCCTACTCCAAGTATCAAATAAGAGAACTGGAACGAGAATTTTTCTTTAGTGTTTACATAAACAAAGAGAAGAGGCTGCAATTATCCAGGATGCTTAACCTCACCGACCGTCAAGTAAAAATCTGGTTTCAAAACAGGAGAATGAAGGAAAAAAAACTGAACAGAGACCGTTTACAGTACTACTCAGCAAACCCTTTGCTGTAGAGCTTGTGTGCGTATGTGTGTGAGTGTGTGTGAGAGATAGTGTGAACTTCAAGGTCGCGGCGCCTGAACATTCCAGGAGCGGATCTGAAGGTCCAGAAACCTCATTTCACCATATTTAGTCTATGCAATATAGAAGAAATTATTATTATTATTATTATTATTATTATTATTATTATTATTATTATTATTATTATTATAAGTGCATTTCCATTCAGTCAGCAGTGTCAAATACATTTTACAGGGTTTTTTTTTATCATCTATTGTTTTATGGCTTTATTTTTTGACGATCGTGTGTACATTATATTTATAAATGTGATATGTATACCTGTTCAAAACATTGTACAGTAAAGGAAGTCATTCTAGAGAAAGGAAAGGTTCAGGAAAGGTTCATTAATTTGATTGTCTTTATACTAACAATCCTTCCTTTCAATTTTTTTGTTTAAATTTTTTTTTTTTAACAAAGCAGGTTAATTGGTTTGTACGGATTGAATGTGAGCTGAATTTTGTCCCTTTTTTTGCCAGACTTTCATCTATAGGCCAAATGGACGGATTTAATGAATACACAAAAAAAGTGTACAAACTCAAATTTTGTATGAAGAACAACCTTAAAAGCAATAGTGAAGTCGAAAAGGACACCGCTTAACATTTTACCATTTCAAATGTTAGGCTAATATCTTCGAATTGTCATACTGTAATTTTTCCAACTTGTGATACATTATGGACTATGCATTCAGAACTCGTTATATAAATCAGTTCGTGAAAAGAAACAGTCTGATTTTTCTTTCTGTTCTTTTTCCTTCTTTATGTAGGCTCAAATGTTTGATTGATATTTTTTTATTGCCGAGGAAGTTGAGATTGATTCGGGGATCAAATAGCTACCATTATTAATGCCTCGTATCCATTACGGAACCCCCCAAACATCGCAGCGCACGTCTCGGTGAATCAAATCGGCTTTAAAACCCCTCGATCCAGTGTCGACCTCCCAGACGGCTGAGTGTATGCTGACAAAGCTTTGATACAATACATAGCTTACAGTTAACTTTAAATAATCAAGAAAGCAATACAGTTGAATCGCATCCATCAAAAAGTTGCGTCGCCAATACCTAGCTTGTAAGCTATATTTTACAGTTTCAAAGTGCCCTATCAAAATATAATATAGAAGATAGTCACAAACCCAGTAACGGTTTCATGCCACTCTCAAGTATAATAAATAAAGACGAGCGTGAAGTAATAGCGTAGTTCTTCGCGCATCCTTTGAGGCTCTGTGGAATTTGGACGTCCCTCCCCCACCGGCGTTGCTGTAGCAACTTAGCCATAAAACCCATCTTAGTCTGGAGCATTTGTACAATTGGGGTGCGGTGCAATAAACTGTCTGAGAACCAAGGTTATTAACTGTGACTAAGAGCGCGAAAAACAGCGACTGCAATCACTGAAAGCTTGCGTTCGCCGACTCTTCCGGCATTTGTCTCAGATTTGTGGCCGGAGTCCTCAGCGATTTGCTTTTCTGAACACCGGCGTTATCTCCACAAGGAGGCGCCATTCAGCTCAATGTCATTGTCGCGGATTTAAAATATACGGCCGAAAAACAATTTACGGCAGGTTCTAAAGACCGTGGACCATGTCCTCGTGATATAACAAGGTGTTTCAGGTAGGCAAAATATCAAGTTATTGTTTATCTAAATGTTCGGTGTTAAGGAACTATAGAATATTTGCCTGTCTCCACGACAGCTAGCTATGATATAGCTGAGACAGCGTTGGATTATGTCTCTGACTGAGTAGTTTTCTTCGTTTATCACTTATAATGCTTACTAATATTCCGATTGTAATTTTACTGAACCTGACAATGGGGTGGTCGGGGCAAAATAAAGCAAAAATTTGTGATTATGCATAACCAGTAGACCAGGCTTAATGTCCTAATGTCAAAGTTAAATTATTATTATATTATTATTGAATTATATTAATTCTTTATTTTGCTAAAAATGTTTAGAAGCAGGATTCGGCAAGTAATTTGAGAATAAGAATAATCTGCCGTCGGGAGAGAAAGAGCAAACAAGGTGTAAGTTCCGTCTGTGATGAAAAAGAAAATATTCCATGTCTATCAAAAACACACGTAATTACTGAAGTGAATACGCCTTCTTGTTAAGATAAGCAGGCCTTTGTGCATGCGTGTGTGTGTGTGTGTGTGTGTGTGTGTGTGTGTGTGTGTGTGTGTGTGTTCCCAACAAACATAAAAAAACATTGTATATTTATAGTAATAAAATTAAATGACTAATAAGTTGTTCTAAGAAAAAACTGAAAGTCGTAAATTGTAGTCACGTAATTGACTAGATAAGTGTTAATAAACAAGTTAAGTGTTAATAAATTCACTGAAAGTATAGGTTCGCATTATGCAGTTTTAGCTATTATTAAGAACTATAATTTAGTTTACATAACAAACTGCAATTTCTTTTGTTTTAAAATGTACTTTTACGGTATAATGGCATCTTAGGTTGCATTGTATGTCTAATTATTGGCGGCTTTAAATCTATGATAAAGGATTATTAAAAAATTGATAGTCACTTTGCGACACTGTAATTTCCTTAAAATGTATATATATATATATATATATATATATATATATATATATATATATATATACAGAGAGAGAGAGAGAGAGAGAGAAAGAGAGAGAGAAAGAGAGATGATAGAAAGCCATATGTAAGTATATATATATATATATATATATATATATATATATATATATATGTGTGTGTGTGTGTGTGTGTGTGTGTGTGTGTGTGTGTGTGTGTGTGTGTGTGTGTGTGTGTGTGTGTGTGTGTGTATATGTACATACGTGTGTATATGTACATACACACACACACACACACACACACACACACACACACACACACACACACACACACACACACACACGACATTTATTTCTGAAAGAAAATGGTAAATGGTAATGGCAAAAGATAGATAGATAGATAGATAGATAGATAGATAGATAGATAGATAGATAGATAGATAGATAGATAGATAGATAGATAGATAGAATAAACCTAAATAAAATAAAAAATAAAATAATCTATCGATAGATTGCATATAAATGAAAATAAGTAAATTAGGTTTATTATATTTTTTGCATTCAGATTGTTTTTGAACACCTGAAAAAAATACGAAAATAAAAACGTATTTCTGAACTTGAATGCTGTTCAAAAGGTTTAATATTCAAATCTCAGAAGATCAATTAAAATTCTCTTTATTTTATTACTGTGCATGATGAGTTAGTTTGTATTACTAGGGTTTATCATTTTAACCCAAGCTGTTTTATAGTCACAGTGTTTTATTGTGCTTTAAAATAATCTGGGGTGCTTTGGCCGACATACCAGCGATAATGACTGATGATCGTGTTAAATTCTCTTCACATCTTCCCATACAATAAGAGAAAACACAAATGCAAAAAAGACCTATTTCATTTCATGTTTAAAAATGGTAGCCCAAAGTGAAAGCTGTACAGAACAGTTAGACTACGTGTTCACGGTGGGAGGAGCGTTTGACTCTGATGCGTTTTAATTGGTTGTTAGCTCGCACCGAGTTGTACGGTTATCAGTAATTATATTCAGCATGTTTTACCCAAGTAATGACATCCAGAAAGGGTTATCTTCCTCGACCGTCAAATTATACAACGAAGATGGCATGCTCCGACAGCCCATCTGCAAATTCGTTTTTGGTAGACTCTTTGATAAGCGGTAGAACCGAAGGAAGTACTCATTACTACCAAAACGGTGGCGTGTACTTGCCACCCAGCTCCGAGTATTCCTATGGACTGTCTAATTGTGGCTATTTTCCCGGACCCAAAAGGACTGAGAACCAAAATATTGTCCCTACAACCAGCCCATACATGCAAGGAATGGAATCATGGTTGGAGACTTCGAGATCGTGTCGCACTGAACAGCTCAACAGCCAGAGTGTCTCCCGGTCGTTCTCTCCTGCCATAAAAGAAGAAAACTCGTATTGCTTCTACGAGTCAGGGAAGTGTCTAAAAAGATCGGAAGACATTTCTTATTCCCGGGTGACGACGAGCGTATGTCCAGTAGGAAGTAACAACAGCGTTCCTGTACCTGGTTACTTTCGCCTATCACAAACGTGTTCTTCGTCCAAAGGTTACTATCCAAACGACCTTTCCGATTCTGGCCATTTTGCCCGTTTTGAAGAATCGCCTCCAGCCCTTTCTACAGAAACAAATGGGACTGAAATCGAAGAACCGGCCCCTCTAACAGACGAGGAGAGCCGGAGATCACCGAGCGGCCCTTCTTCTTCTCCACAACCCCCAGAAAATGAAGCAGAAATCAAGCAAAACGCGAATGAAGGTTTGTTTTCTTACTTTAAAATTGGTGCGTTGCGCACTATCCTGCAGCCCACCTTCAGAACCAAGTGCAGTCATACAGCTTCTTTAAACGTAAAATCATTTGTTGGATAATATGACTTGAATTTGTGAAGCTCCCACGCCCAGCGTGTTGTCATATGGTCAACTTAAGAACTTCTATTGTACAATCCTGAACATTTTTTTTATGTGACATGGCTCAGGTATGCTCAGTCTCCTTTATCTATTCACTACAGGATGTCTAAAAGTCATCCCGTAAACCTTTACACCAGCAAGCAGACTGCCGTCTGTTATAACTTGTCATAATCAAGTAGAAAGATGCAGTTGTATATTGACATATGTTAATAGCATGTAAATGTCACAGTTGTTAGCAGGCCTACAGGCCAGTACAGCTAATCCAGTGTAATGTAGATTGTGCTATCTAGAAAGATTTAATAGTGTGATTAAAATAATATTTCGCTTTAAACCCCAAGTTCTGTTTACCCACCAAATGCATGATGTTCCAAGTAGGCTATTATACACGTCTGAACACGTAGTTCCACCGAATGAACTGAGCTTTTAATCCTTTTTTAAGTAGTGTATATAAATGTTTTTGAGATATTGATATAGAAATGTAAGAAGCACCTTAACAAAAGTTCTGCTAAAGCAATGACAAAAAAAGTAAACCAGAAAAGAATTGAACTTTTCGACATAAACAGTAAACATTAGATTCCGTATTCCATGTGACACATTGTGTGTTTTTCTACACTCCAGGAGAATGTAAAAGTGACGGTACGGCCAACTGGTTGACGGCGAAGAGCGGGAGAAAGAAGCGCTGTCCATACACCAAGCACCAGACTTTGGAGCTGGAGAAAGAATTCCTCTTCAACATGTACCTGACCCGAGAAAGACGCCTGGAGATCAGTCGCAGTGTTCACCTAACGGACAGACAAGTAAAGATCTGGTTTCAAAACCGCCGTATGAAGTTAAAGAAAATGACTCGAGAAAACCGCATTCGTGAGTTGTCGACAAACTTCAGCTTCGCCTGAGGAAGGAGATCTGGCGCCCTCAACCAGCTAAAGCGCTTTGCTCAGATTACTCTCTAAGCGCGCACTTCTGACCTGTACATAATATCAGTGTTAACTTATTGTGTCGTATATACTACTGTCTAAATCTTTTTTATATGTCCGTTAATCCGTTTTATTTCCAACATACCACATCATCATTATTTATGAACTCTAACAAATGCGCTGGATGTACTGTACAAATTGAATAAAACAATTTTTTAAAAATTGTTTAATTGACAATTATATATAAACGGACAGTAGTATATATTAACTGTATATAATATGGCAATATTTGCATGATGTAATATTAATTGCAATTACAATCATCGTTTACATTTATTGAATGTTATACCCCTATACGAATACGCTGTGACTGTTTTTAATAAGTGTTCATGTGACAGAATTAAATTCCCATTTTCACGAATAAAGTAGCTGAAGTTTACTTCTTGGAAAGTTATGGTGATTTAAAATTTCTAATTCCAATTCGTAAATAAGTGAAATAAGAGTCAGTAATTGTTCACAGAGAATTTAATCTATGGCGTGCTATGGTTACGGTACAATATGCATCTGGTTTTGGCGGCCAGGAAGATTTTTTTTTTCGTGTAGATATCACACAGTATATAAGTTAGCGAGGTGCAATATGATATTTTTTTCAACAAATGAACGGTTGTTTGATACCAATTTATAATTTGCTGCCAAAGAATTGTGTGTACAATAGCTAATCCATTTTTCCAATCTCGTGGCATTCTGTGAATTCTTATGAATCTATTGAATATTTCAAAACACCCCTAAAGTTTATCCTTTAAAATTTATAAGACTTTATTTCAGATGCCTGTGTGTCTGAATAAAAAAAATAACTAAACAAATGTAATGCTTGATGTTTTTATTATTATTATTATTATTATTATTATTATTATTATTATTATTATTATTATCATTATTGTTATTGTTATTGTTATTGTTGTTGGACATTATTGAATGTTATTGTTTTATTATTATTGTTGTTGTTGATGTTGTTGCTGAATTTACTTTGCTCCGACGGAAACGAGAGGACTGCTGAGTGATTTAGGTAGTTTTATGTTGTTGGGCTCCATTTCGTCCCCCCACAACACGAAACTGTCTTAATTGCCTTGCAGGGAATTTCGCCTCAGTATTTACCTCATCTCTTTTAATGCCATTTTATAAACTAAACATTATACGCCACTGTATGCTAAAGTGTTTCCAGATAGACCACGTGTATGCTGAACACAATTGTGCGTAGATTTGTGAAGAATCACGGGACTAACGAGAATTTATTTTTGTTGCCATGTGCTAAATGAAAACTTCATATTAGTAAAAGTGTGCAAACATTAGTTTCACCCTTAATATCGACAAAAGGAGTGCCCTGTAACTGAATTTATTTTCCGTGGAGTGCAGTAAAGCCACCGCAAGGCCGAGGTTACGATCAATGCACTTTGTGTGTGTGTGTGTGTGTGTGTGTGTGTAGTACTACAGGACTGTATGCCACGCCCACACCGCTGGATGCTTCCGCCGCACTGTAGAAGCAGCACAAAAGCTTTATTGGTGATATTCAGGCTAGACAGCCAAATAACCTGCAGGAAAACAGCGTAATAGCCCTATTATAAACACAGTCTGTTCTAGTACCCAGCAATCCACACTCTCAGTGGGACAATGTTAGTAAGGAAAAAGTATGGTGTGACCAAATAGAGAAATATCGACTATACTGAGGACCCTTTTCCAGTTGTTGTGTTATTTTTTCCAATTCCATCTCTATATGTAAGGTTCACATTAAATATATATTTTTTTGCAATAACTTCACATTTAAATATGCATTATGCTTTTTGATAGTGACAAATGATAGTTTGATCAACATTGCTTGTTTTGCATCTTACTTTGTAATATTAGTGTATATTCATATAATGTGAACTAGAAATGCAAGCAAGACTTATTCCAGCAGTGTAAAGTAGTAGTAGGAAAATGCTATGATAATCCTAGAAAGTAAAGTAGATGCTGCAATTTCAGAATCAGAACCAGCTTTATTGGCCTATATACAAACCCTATGCAGTGCTGGAATAAATACAAATCTAGATTCATACAAACATGAGACCACCTAACACATCTTTGCTGTCAAAACGTGGATTGTCATACTACATATAAGCAACATTTAATTATATTTAACAGATATATTTATAATATGTACACTAACCAATAAATAATTTGTATCTGTGTAACTGTCAATAACCTAGTTGGATCTCTTTGTAAAGCATGTCTACCAACTCATGAAAATGACATTTAATTTTCTAATAAATCTCACCATATTTTAAACACGACAAATTAAACAGCTAATTAAATTTATTTGAAATGCCGTAGAAGTGCACACACTTTCTTAACCCGCAACGTTGTTGAAAGACTGCGGTCACTGGCTATAGATCATATCTCAACTATTCCATGGCACTTATTGCCGTATAAAACTTACATATGGCTCACGTAATGATCGTCTTTATTTCTTAAACATATCTGTAATATTTTATGTCACCTTGTGCTACTATAAACATTACGTCTTGCCCACATGCAGTGTTGGAAGCCTGGAAGATATTGGATCTTGTGGAATTAACAAACTGGTGTTGTTTTGGCTTGGAGGTAATTCTTTTTACGATAACGCATTTTTTTTTCAATAATAAAAATAAACTTTAAATCCTTTTTTTTCCAAAACAATGTTTATACATAAATAATGGTGGTGATTCGTAACCAAATAGCATGCGACTATTATTATAAAGACGAATGAACCCAATTGGGCAAATAAAACAAATTTCGCTCTCACAGAAGCATACAGTAGTACTTTTAACAATTTTACTGCAAAATGGAGGCTATGTGAAGCTCTGGTTTAGGCGACCCCTTTATTGTCCTCTCCCATGGTCACGTGTCCGTGTCATCCAATCCTGTCTCGTCCGCCGTTCAACTTATCAAAGGTCTGTAGTTCACAGTGAAGTCGACCGTTCCTAGATTTGCAGATTCCGCGCCTGTGTCTATTCCGTGGTGAGGATTGTACGCACGGTTGCGCCTTTGTGCGTTTCTTTTTTTTTGTGTTATGTCGACCCTGGGCACTCTGGGTTATTACACCGACTCGCACATTCCTCACGAGGACGATGATCATTTGGCGCCGCGGTTCTCAACTGCACCGGCGGTACAGAGCCAGACTCGAGAGCCATCTCTCTCTGAATATGGTGAACCCGATTCGTACCCTTTCCAAAGCAAGTCGGCTATTTTTGGCGCGTCGTGGAGCCCCGTACCGGTACAGCCGCCGGGCGGTACATCTATCGCATACCACTCTTACATACATCAGCCGTGTCCGACAGCTGAGGCGGATGGAGCGTCTGCGCGCGCCTGGGCGCTCGAATCGCTTTCTGCGTCTGTGCCTTTCGCCGGATTATCGACAGATGTGCATCACGATATCAAACTCGAGCCACTGGTCGGAAACGGTGAGTGCACCACACTGGATGCACGGACTCTAATGGCTCCTGGTGCTCAAAACAACGCAAACCCTGCGGTGAAGGAGGCGGATCTGACTCATGCGGATGTGACAGACCCAAGCGACGAGAAAACGTTAACGGAAAATAAACCGGATCTGGACCCGAGTAAGTGCAGCTCTATTTTATCTGGCGTTTACAATCTGTGAATATGTACCGATAATGTCTGCACAATTTTACTCCATGGGTAACTTCAACGCAGCATACCGTAAATTATAAATCAGTGGTGTGTCTGCAGTCACCCGCGTGATCCCCCGGCCATTGGTAGCATCTGTTCCCTAAAGTATATATAATTGTAACTTAAACCTATCGGATAAATTCATTTTTTATGTCAGGTTGTTTTCACAAACATATGCAATTTATTGCCTGCATATCTCAATTTGGTTGCCCATAGTGCTTGGTGTATTAATTTAATTTAAAATATGGTAATAGTTTTGCATTATCTTACAATATGTTATATGCACATTATACAAAGAAAAAAAATCGTGATCTGGGTACTACAATTTTTCCACAGTAACGCAATGATTGCATTCAAATGCACATTGTTTTCGTATAACGGGTTTCAACAATATCTCATTTATTCGGACAAAAACTTGAATTACTTGGCATTTAATTACGATTGACAGTGGATGGCATACATATTTCGAAGGCTATATTTCTCGCATATGTTTGACAATAAATAAATAGGAATGCATAATGCCCTTTTTTTATATTTAACTGAGCTAAAACACTTTCGTATTGTAACGTTTATTCCAAAAATAAAAATAGAACAAGACTAAATGGATGTATTTCCATTTTACAAAATTAAAATTTTACACTAAAAATTTAATTGTATCGCAGTTATAAAATTCAAAAGAAAAATGCTGAAAACACCGAGTAGTCTGCATTTATTAGGCTGGATTAGGCTAATCGCGCACTGACCAGCCACAGGTCATAAAATGGCCGCAGTCTTTTGATGAGGGCAATATCACTACCTCTGCTTTTGCTTTTTTCGACCCTTCTTTCAGATAACCCTGCATCCAACTGGCTACACGCGAAGTCCACGAGAAAAAAACGCTGCCCATATACTAAGCATCAGACTCTCGAGTTGGAGAAGGAGTTTCTCTTTAATATGTACCTGTCTCGTGATCGTAGATATGAAGTGGCAAGACTGCTAAATCTCACCGAGAGACAAGTTAAAATATGGTTCCAAAATCGTAGGATGAAGATGAAGAAATGCAACAAAAATCGCCCAAAAGACATCTGAAGTTAAGGAATACTGATGAGTGCACACTGCAGTGGTTTTGGACAACTTTCTTTTCTGCGCACACGTGTTTTGTGTTATGCCTCTGCAACAACAACGACAGCAACAAAATTACGTTTGCACCAACTTTCGGTGTGAGAATGTGTCCTGTAATGATTGCGTTTTTTTGTTATAAGGCTGTTTGTTAGTCCTCTTGTGTCGTGTTTGCTTGTTGTAGGTCCAAGTATTTCTAATTGTGTACAATTTTTGAGCCTCTTTCAGATTTGAGAAACTTTCCATGTAGGCTACTGATTTCAGGGACATATATGAAATGCTCGATTATATTTAATATTGTTGATTTGCATGAGTGTCATTTGCTTTTTAAAAACGCCAGAATGACTTCTGTCCAGATATTTAATGTTTAATGTAATGTTTAATGTAACTACCTAGATGTATTTGAACTACCTATTTGCAATTATGAAAATAAGTGTTTTGTCATTGAGACATCGTTGAATTTTGTATCATAAACATGCTTGAATTCTTTTTTTTTTCGTGACTGGAAAAGTCTGTACACGTAAATACCTCAATTCATCAGTTAGCTTAGCCATTTTCAACTCAAAGTTCATCTGTGTAGATGACAATAAAGTTCAGAAAATTTGATACTCTGTTCTATTGTTAATGTTTCACTCTAGATAGATAGATAGATAGATAGATAGATAGATAGATAGATAGATAGATAGATAGATAGATAGATAGATAGATAGTATTCATAAGAATCCATTATATAGGAAAGTAGGATAAAAATTATTCTGATAATATTTATATCATATATATATATATATATATATATATATATATATATATATATATATATATATATATATATAGTCTGAAACCTTGCACTGCACAGTTAATGGAAAAGAAAAGTTCCTACTTAAAACTGTACAGTCACATATCTAACTTTATATATCATAACAAATTCCCCTATTTCGTGTCTCGTTTGTGTCACATAAATCAGGTTTAGTTTGTTGTCCGAGGACAGGCTTGAGTGTGTTATGTGTACGTGAGTTCGCAAATGATATTGGTGACCATACCGACAATAAACCACAATCACAGCCTTAACAGTTTATGGGGTGCAAAGTGATTGAAAGCGACCTGTAGGAATTTTTTAAACGCCACTTCCTTATCGTCATCAATATAACAACACGTACGGGGTATCCTGTGTGATAAACATGGGGTGGGCGCAATTACAGAAGCAGCGGTCTACCGCATATAGGCTGCGTCATAAACATTTTAACACACAAAACGTGTTTGAACACAAAGTTTCGCGCGCACATAGAAACACGCCTGAGCATTTTCGTGAAATGATCACGGTGAGGTGAGGTACAGGAAGAAAATGTTATCGTTTAATATGTCTCTAAAAGCTGTTAGGGAACAATAATTTGGGGACATTCTCTTGATTGTTGAACTGCAGTCTTTGCCTTCAAAGCTGCATGCACAGACAGCACCATAAAACGCGCGGCTTTCCGCACTGTCTGGCTTTTTCTCTGCTAATTACTTTATTACAGCAACAATGACGACGCTCTTGCTCGGCTCGTCCATTTGGTAGAACCGAACACAAAGGAATAGAGAGAATAAAACAGACATTTTAACCCAGCGATCCTTTGAGACTTGTATTTATGTATTTGTATATAGCTTATTTCCACTCATGATGAGTTTTGCTAATTGTAAATAAAAAAAATTACAAATTCTTTAATTTAAATGTAAAATCAAATAGATAAAAGGATAGAATATCAAACACAGTGTAAAAAAAAAGAGGTGGAATTATATTTATGCACTTTGAAGAACTTAAACATTATAACGAGCTAGAACAGGGCTTTTACTCTCTATTTGATCCACTAGTTCAAAAAGTATAGTTAAAAAAGTATACATAATTAACAACATTGGATTATAGTCATGTAATAATACCTGAATTACTACTTACTTAAATATGCATTGGTTGAGGCATGTACTAATCACGAATAGTTAATCTTAAGGCTCATAAATTCATGTGTGAGTGTGAATATTTGAACTGAACTATAATGGTAATATACCCAGGTCCGAATTTGGATGCTGTCGCGCTAAATATGTATATAATTATGTGAACTCGTTGACAACAGGTGACGGCATGGGCCAGCAACTCTAAAACAGTTGAAAACAAATTGCATCGTCACACTGGAAGCCATTGTTGTTACCCATAATAACCACCAGGTGGAGGCAACGTCCAGGCAAAAAAAAATTGAGCGGCGTTTAAATTTGCCATTGAGCAGGTCTCGATTAAAATGAAGGACGACTGACTGACCCAAAGGATGCATCTTGCAACATTGAAAATTTTGTTTTTTTCGTGTGTTTTCTTCCGTTGTCTTGTCTATACAGGCGATAAAGAAAACTACTTCGACGTTATTTAGGAGCTGACCTACAACTTAGCTAAACGGAGAAACTTTTACTCACACGGTGTAATTTTACAAAAATTGCAAAGCTGATAAGAACAATTATTATAATGCGTCAGATAGACCTACATAAACTTGAATTAGATAAATTGCTGATGACCATGAAGTGCCAAGATCGCTGACTACACGTCAGCGCCAGCAATCACGTGACATAAGGATTGACAGTCACATGACTAAAATGACGGAAATGACGGAAATCAAATGAATGATGATAATTAAATTTTCAGGAATAACTAAATCGATTATAGGCTTATATCACTACACACATTTACATTATCTGCATATACTCTACATTCTACAATTACTCTAAATTATGTGAATGTTTTATTCTCTTTCAAAAGATCTCAAATGATCTTATAGTCTTTATTACCTTATGATAGTAATATGGTTATTTTACCATGTCGTCTTGATTTATACTGAATGAGAAACAAATAGACCTGAAAAATGCAGGTGATGAATGATTTTAATGTAATGAATCATTTTAAAGCTCTAATTTGTTTTTATTTTTAAGCTCTGTTATGTCTTTGAAGGCCGTTAAAATGTTTACAAATATAGGCATATATATGCTATGTTTATATATGTTATACTTTTGACTTTATAATAGAAAAACAATGGGAAAAAATTGAGAGGTCGAATAGCTCATTATCTACCGCTAGAGGCAGTCTTGAGCTTTTCATCTCAGATTCATAGCCCTCTGTTGGTCTCAGCGTTCGCAAACCTTCTGTTCCTTTATGCAAACGGATTTCTATGGAAGCCAATCAGTACTGCATTAAAACACAATAATAGTGGACATATTTGCAATATCCTGCATTGTGATAAGGAATGTAATTTTTGTTATATAGTCTGTATAGTCTGCACGCTATTTAGGGTTTGGTGAGATTTTCTGTTATCCTATGATTAATATAGGAGTTTGTTGTATTATTCTCCTTCAAGATTAAATATCGCGCCTCAAATATGCAACTCACATGTTTTCAAGTCAAACCTCACAAAGGAGCTTACATTTAAAAGCCTTCCAGCATCCATGAGACTTCCGTGAGGGCTAGTTTTTAGTGCTCTTTCTTGACCCTACGACCCGCAATACATCAAACTCGAGGTCAGTTCCAGACAAGCAGGGTCTTTTCGCTGAGCTCTGGTGCAAGATGTTCTAGTGTTAGCTGTACAGATCAGCACCTGGTTTCAGGGGTTCAGTGACATGGCAACAAAATCACATTCTTCAGAGCCATGGCCATGTTTTGCTCACGTTAAGAGAACGATTGAAGAACAGATGAAAAGAGTATGGGCATTATTTAAAAACCTTATTCATATTTATAACGAGTAACATTGGCTATTGCTAAATGTATCATTTATCATTAGCAGCACAATTTCTGTCCACTATTATTTTCATTGTGCATTGTGGGACAGTCTGTCGTAAATAATATAAGGAATATTTAGTAAAAAATAATATGTTTAATGATAGTAAGCATTAGCCAGATATGGAATTAGTATAGCATATTGTAATACATAACCATAGAAAAGATAAGCCTAAGCACAGACAATACTTTATCCAATATAATATTTTGTCCATTTCTGGCAGCCCAACTGATTAACATTGTGTTGTTATGAAAAAACATTCTTAAATAACAGGAGCGTCACTATCAGCAGAGATGCAAGCTTGTGAACAAATTAAAAAGGACCAGGGATAAAATAAATTGGCTCATTTAAAAATAAACCCATTTCACGTAATGTTTTTCGTTCATATAATTATGAACACTATTAACCTTTGGTTGGGAGTTTTTTATTTTCAAAAAGCCTCAAGAATTGTGCTACTGTATTTCACTTCCGGATGTCAGCGTTTTATTCTAAGGTTCTAAGGAACTAAAACTAACACGCAACATCTTATATTTAAATATATACATTTAGTATATACAATATAGTAATGTAGAGTACACATTCTAACGATGAGAATGCGAAGAGTTTACCTACTGGATTATCCATTGTATTACTGAGATCTGAAAAAAACATACAAACGAAAACATTACACTGTGCAATGTGTACACTTCGAACAGCCTCAGTCAGTTGTACTGGAAAAATACTGATGATAATTGCAGTAACATGACACAACAAGGAAATTGTGTTAAAAAATAATGTAGGACAATATTTAATCAAGTAATACCGATGACAATTTGATGCAGCTCTGCGTTATGCAGTAGAAAAATGACAACGTCATAATCTGTAAAAACTTATTATGGTCTTTACTGCCGGAAATGACAGACACCCCCAAAAGAACAATGGTGGTATGGATCTCATTTACAGCCTAGTGTGTGTGTGTGTGTGTGTGTGTGTGTGTGTGTGTGTGTGTGTGTGTGTGTGTGTGGGTGTGTGTATTCGAGTCGGCTGAGGGTCATCCATCATGCCCTACTGTCGAGAACTGCCTTTGCACACACTATAAACAGCCCATATACGCCTCAGTCGGACCCGTTTACAGCATCCACGCTGTGGAAGAAATGAATTAACAATAAGAATACCAAACTTAAACAAAACAAGGAGAAATTAGTACTATCTATCTATCTATCTATCTATCTATCTATCTATCTATCTATCTATCTATCTATCTATCTATCTATCTATCTATCTCTCTCTCTCTCTCTCTCTCTCTCTCTCTCTCTCTCTCTATATATATATATATATATATATATATATATATATATATATATATATATATATTTCCTTATAGAATATGTACAAAACACCGCTACATTAATTTTATTTCCGGCCTTACCTTGATGAAGATTTTCCAGCTTGGAAATGGTTTTTGGATAGACATCAACCGTGTGATGTCAAATAAGACATATTCCTCAGTATTACTTATTAAGAATTATTTTTGTACCTTTGGTTACCTTTTTTGCCGTATTTGTGGCTATTTAAAATATAATAGCAATATTATACAAGAAGAACAACAACCGAAGCAGCAATAATATAATATAATATAATATAATATAATATAATATAATATAATATAATATAATATAATAAATTATAATATAAAATAACATAAAAAATAAACTGTGCTGTATTTAATGGTAAGAGACTATTTGCCGAGAAAAAAAAAAGATTTTAAATATCTTTATAAAATAATTATGATCCGTTTCTTAGATTTGGATAGATTTTGCAAATGTCCATCGTCAACAAAGACTGTATAACAGACGGCGAGCGAGCCTATAATCATCGTGCCAAACACTCACAAAGAGATTGCTTAGAAAAACCTTTAATTAAAAAGGCGGATTAATTTATAATTAAGAATAAACATTGAGCTGCTCAATAAAAGATAATTTCCTGTTTTGATAAATCAATGTATGAACAGATACAGATACACAAAATATGAGAGAATCTCTTCTAATAGGTGATCAATTCTTATAAAGTCTCTGAGTCATTTTAAAGAAGAGCTTAAATGTAAGTTTGGTCCTTTTATATCGGTTTATATTTTATTGCCTCAATAAAAATAAAATAATAATAATAATAATAATAATAATAATAATAATAATAATAATAATAATAAAAGACAAAGAGAAAAAAGAAAAAGAACAATATTGCTAACTGTATGCTAACACATAATTTCGATTTTGATCACAGTGAAATTCATTGATTGCTACACACATAAAACACAACCTAAGACTTTAAACATCTGTGTATAGAGTACATATAGTAACGTGAACGAAGATTTCTATTAAATACATCATTTAGGCTATACAACCAAAATGCATTAGATATGACAATTAAGAACAAATACAGATCAGAAGAATAAACAGTTAATGTGTAGTGAAAATAAAGTTTGTATTGCACATATCGTGAGAAAGCACACCAGCATTGTCACTTGCTAGAAAATGTGTAGGAAGGAGTGGGAATTTTTTTGAAGAATGCCAACACCCACTTCTTTCCCATACAATACATGCAGTGTAATTGCAAAAGAAATATATATATATATCCTTTTTCTCCTCACAGTCTTTGGTAAAAATCTATCCATTATTAAATCCTTTTTCCCATTCTCTTATTTTCCAACACCAAAATGAAGCACGGCAAACGAATATTTAGTCCACAAACAAGCAAATGTCGTTCTTGGGTATATCCGATTTGAAATGATCATTGAAATGAAATCCATTTTTAGGTCAAATATTTAATATACGAACGTACAAAAGAGAGACTTGAGATCAAGATCCCTATGCTGTTTCCTTCTTCCTGAGCACATATCATCTAAGAGAGGGCTAGATGGTTTAAATGTGTTTCTTAGGGCACGAAGCTGTCAGACCTTTTGGCGAGCAAGATTGATAGCGCGCAGGCTTCCAGGGCTCTTTGTTTGGAATATAAGCAATAAAGAGCTCGTGGCCCACTGCCACTTACAGACGAAGACAACATAGGTAGTAAGGCGCATTCTGAGCATGAGTTCACATATTTTAAAATGTGACCCTAATCGAGTATCTTATTTATCGAGTCTTATTAAAATCCTCAATGTCATCGTGAGGCCAAAAATATAGCTTTGTAATTGCATAAAGATGCATATATTTACGTGTCACACACACACTGCTAAGGATGTAGAACAATATTCTTATTGTGTTTAAATGCGATGTAAGTGAAATATTGAATCTAACGAAAATAATCTTATTGAGATATTAACAAATTCAGACTATTCTGGCACCACGAGCGCCAGGAAAAAAAATTCAAAGATTTATTGCACATATAATAATATTAATACATGAATGTTATGAATTTATTATAATCAAGCTGGCACAATACACATGCAAATGCAAGACTAACACCTTCATGCACGCGCTCGCACGCCCCTGTGCGCGTGAACTGCAGACTGAAAGTGTATTCACGCTTGTGAACGCGCACACGAGGATGCGCGTGCAAGGGTTCTTACGCATGCGTGTTTTTTTTTGTGAACGCGCGTAGTCTGACAAAAGTTGGTCGTAAAACTCGGTCGCAAGATTAATGGGGTTCTTTTGAGCATGACGGTTGCTGGATCTTATGTGGTGAGTTTTTTTTTTATGTGGTGTGGCTTACAATCCAATATTATCTGAAAAAATAAAATACGTCGAATAAACGAGGCAGCGAGCTTTTTTTAAATTTTTATTTCAAATTTTTTTTTTTAGTGATATCTACACTTTTAAGCTAGAATTCTTGTGGACAAACTGTTCACAAAATGCGCAAATAAACTAGCCCGTCCCTAAGAATGAGGCGTTCCTCTTCGACTTTTCTCGATCAATCACGCGGACAGTGGCTCCTTTTGATTAAACCCCAAATTGTCATTGGACAGAGGTAATCATGTGACAAGCAATACGGTCCAATTTCAACCTTGTCTCCATGAAAGCAGTTTAATGGTATCACGGTCCCCATACGGCCGTAATCAGCAAAATAGTGATTTTTTTTTTTTACACCGGGCACAATATTTCATTATTTCTTCTTAGGTCCCAAATCTGTGCGCTGGGAATTCCTTTAAGACTCGGAGGAGATGAATTACGAATTCGAGCGAGAGACGGGCTTTATCAATAGTCAGCCGTCGCTCGCTGAGTGCCTGACATCTTTTCCCCCTGTCGCTGATGCATTTCAAAGTTCATCAATCAAGAGCTCGACGCTTTCACGCTCGACACTGATTCCTCCTCCTTTCGAGCAGACCATACCAAGGCTGAACCCGGGCAGCCACCCTCGCCACAGCCGCCCCAAGCAGAACCCAAACGGCGTGTGCCCGCTGCCCGCAGCCTCCTTACCCCCGGAGTACCCGTGGATGAAGGAGAAAAAAGCTTCAAAGAAAAACCAGACCTCAACTGCAGCCACAACCGAGCCTGCACCACTCTACTTCTCTCCTGAAGGTAAACAACAAAAAAAATTGGAAATCTTATTTTTCACAATTTACGTTGTAGTTTTACATCATGGGAAAGACAATATCATTAGGGAATTTATTACGGCTCTCTCACAAGTGCATTTGAACCTCGATGGTGTATGCAATTTTTTTTTACATGTGAAAGCATGAAAAATTATTTACTAGGGAGGGTGTTTTTGCACAACTCCTAAACTCAGTGTGCGCTACTTGTAGCGCAGGGCGTGAATTTTAATATTTGACAGTAATGAAGAGTGATAGATTGGTATTACTCAAGTCGGCAGCTGGCGTGTTCATTAATCTTCTCGCGGGCTCGTCCACACTCACACCGCACACATCACACATCACACACACACACACACACACACACACACACACACACACACACTGCTTTCTGGCACCAGGGCCGAGGACACAAATTATTCTCGTGCCGTGGCTTCATTCCCACCGACGATTTATGCCCCTTGCGAACCGCAATATATTGGACAAGTTTTGTGAGGTCAGCTGTACAGCCCTAGAGCGCGTTGTTAACAAAGGACGTGTGGTAATTAGTGGCATATTGATCATATATAATGTTGCAATGTGCTTGCAGGTTCGCCGGAGGTTTCTGACGGTGGCGGAGGTGGCGGTGGTACACGCAGATTGAGAACGGCCTACACCAACACACAGCTTCTGGAGCTCGAGAAGGAGTTCCACTTCAACAAGTACCTGTGCAGACCACGGAGGGTGGAGATCGCCGCGCTGCTGGACCTCACGGAGAGGCAAGTCAAAGTGTGGTTTCAGAACCGGCGCATGAAACATAAGCGCCAGACGCAGTGCAAGGAAAATCAGAACGGCGAGACGAGAACTGTGAGTCTGGAGGAGAATACCAATCATGGCAAGGTTTTTTACGAACAATCGGGAACCAACACCGTTTCCGGGGCTCTCTTGGAGAACGAGAGTTACGCGTTCCAGCAGAACACTCCGCAGAATGGACACAATGGCGAGTCGCCGAGCTCTACTGTTTCACCACTAAACAGTAATGACAAAAATCTGAAACATTTTCCCAACCCGTCACCCACTGTTCCCGTGTGCGCCACTACAATGGCTGGGGACGGCGCAGCTGCTCGGGACAATAGCACTCCTCCAGGCCTGGACAGCCCCATGCACGACTTTCACGTTTTCACCACAGATTCCTGCCTGCATCTCTCAGATGCCATCTCTCCGAGTGTTTCAGAGACAGTGGACAGCCCCATGGGTTTAAACACAGACACATTTGATTTCTTCTCGGAGACGCTCACGACGATCGACTTACAACACTTGAACTACTAACAGTTTTTTGAGCACAAGGAAGCCCCGTTATCTTTCTCTACGTTGACGGATGGTCAGTCTGTTTTACTTATAACGTTTAAAAAATTAGGCATAGACCATTAGCCTGGGAAGGGTTCAATTTAACACGAGTGATTGAATGATTATTTGTGTTTACAGCGCAAAAAAAAACAAACAAAAAAGATATTTTTTTGTTTTTATTTTTGTATAATCTTTGCGGCAGTGTGCCATATTTTCTTAAAATAAATTGTTTTTACATACGAAGATAAAGCAAGGCCGCTGTGTTTTGCATACATTTGCACAAATTTGCACTTATTTGTAATACATTACTCCGCGCCAAAAGTGAAATTCACTAAATGAAACAAAAAAAAAAATCAAATCATATTATGAATTAAATCATATGTAATTATATGGTGTGGAATTACATGCAACTTTTTAGTTTCATTAGACTCAAACATTTGTAAAGTTTTATAAACATTGTTGTTGCAACATAAAAACTTTAGAGCGCCGTAAATTTAAACAAAAGCAAGCCTGTTGAAAATAACCGGGACATGCTACGTACTTTAATATAAGCAAAATCTGATCAAACATTTATTGAACAAATATATATAAATATTAATATATAATAATATTAATATCTTAATATTAGCCATTGGCCATAGATATGCCTAGATATAAAAATAATAATAAAAATAAAAAATACTACATGAAAACGTTCCCTGTTGGGGCATGGCCGGGAAAACAAACTCTGAGTGTATCGGAAACACGGATAGCTCCCTGCCCAAGAGCTGTAGCTTTCAAGAGTTTAGCAATTAAATTTTATAGCCTATTAAACCTTCAACAGCGGGGTTAGTGTCGAAGCTGCAGTACGAGTAATTCAATATAGAGCTAGAGACGGTCAGTGAACTCCACTCACCATTAGTCACTAGAAAGAAATGTAACTGATTGTAGATTCAGTTCGGAAACAATATGTATGTATTTATTCATTCATTTAATTATTAATTACTTGAGCATCAAATAGGCCCAACCACAAAATAAAAAAAAATAATAATAATGAAAAAAAAATAATAATACAAATAAATGCTACATATTATGATCGTGGTGTAAAGAATACATTTAAGGTACTATTATACATATTATATTACGTATTTTATATATATATATATATATATATATATACTTTTTTTTTTTTTTTACTGAGCTCAGTTTTTTAGTACAACTTAAACATCGATATTTATCTCAACAATCTACAGAAACCTCAAATATTATTAAAAAGTAACTGAGTTACAATGAATACTTTTATTTACGCTTCTAATCACTGATGTTTCTACGTGATAATGACTGATGTGATTTACGATCCTGCATTAAAAGGCGATGTAACGCCACGCTTGACTACATGTAGACTCTATAGCTGATTATGTCGTTTTATAAAATGTGAGAAATTTCAACTAAAAGCAGCCACGTGGGATTTTTACAAACTATTAATTGCCCGTGCATCACTTCAACAATGAATTTAGTTGCATGTCGTAACTATCAGTACGTCCTCGAGCTACCTTTCCAACCAGCTGAAGCACTGCATTCCCGAAGTGAGCATTAAAATGGAAATGAGTTCCCTCTTCTCTCTGGGGTCTGGACACTGGTTTTATCTATAGGCAATGGCGCTAGTCAAGACTGTTGCCTGCATGTGAACTTTTCACAAGAAACTTTTTCTGTGCTACAGGTTATATATAATTTTAAAACATTTATCTAACAGTGCTTTCTCACAAAATTAAATGTAAGTTACATTTAATTCACAATTAATTCACATGTCACTTTATACAAACATTTATATTTAATCATACCGTAACAAACTAGGTGTCATTAAATACTGATCAGAAATAAATTCGATAATTTACTGACATTAACTTTAAAACAAGCTTTAATTCAGCAAATGTTTATAATATGGGCAATAGAAGTCTACACTTCTGTTAATTCAAACTTACACATTTAGAGAACTTTTCAATAGTTTTCAGGAAGTGACACAAAGCTTATTCAACTATACAGAAATAAATACACTGCACAATGCATTTTAAGGTGCATTTTAAATGTTGTAACAAAGTGTGCTGTGATAAAATGAACAAAACATAAGCAATACAATCTAACATCCACTGGGCCTGGAGCCACAATAAAACAGAACAACTTGATTGATGTATTTAGACAGCAGAAGACACAAGATCGACCTGCTGTAGTTAGGGTACAGAACAGTGTTTCCCTGTGTAGGAACTCAGCAAAAGAGTTCATTTGTAACAAGTTTATTTACACATGAGCATTATCCAGGAAAGTCTTCAGCTGACAGTCTATAAAGCAGACTTGTGGTTTTATCATAATTAGTTGAATAATATAGTTAATAATTAGTTGAATTTTAGAGAACAGCCACCATACACACACACACACACACACACACACACACACACACACACACACACACACACACACACACACACACACACACACACACATATATATATATATATATATATATATATATATATATATATATATATATATATATACATACACACACTTGATGACTGTATTGGCAAATAAAAAACTTGTAGAATAACATTCCTTATTCTTGGTCTGTTTTCCCAATCAAACATTTGTATAGCATTTGTAGTAACATAATACAGTAACACAAGAAGAAAATACTTAAACAAATTTCACAGCCACTTCTTCACTGTTTAATGCCCTTCTCATGCCTATTAGCTGACCATAAACTTTAATGGTCAGATCTCATGCTGCATATTCCTTGAATGAACAAATATCTCTGTGATGCGGTGCAGGATAGCAACTCTGTGAACATTTTTTATCTTAAAACATTTGAGCAGTCAATATGACATAAAACCCTGTGCCTTTTGACTTGCTGTACATTTTGGTCTGACCTTATGATCTGTTTTTGAAAGAGTATCTTAATGCCCATGTAACCATGCCTTATTTGCAGCTGTAAGAGACTTTGATCTTAGTAAAGCCTCTATTAAAAAATACCTTTTTCTATTTGCAAAATATATAAAGACAGAAAAGTACATAGTTCCTCCTTTCACAGCACACTGATGACAGAAAGGAAAACCCCATAGCATTAACGTTTATGCCTATGAAGACATTTAAAGCCATGGTGTTAGACATTCGGTGGTTTCCATGGAAACACAGCGTTCGTTTTATTTTTTGCAGCCCATGCAACATCCCCATGCAGGGCTATGCTTCTCAAAGGCATAAAAAACCTTCATTAAATGGTAGAGGGAGTCTCATTTTGCACTTTCGATCTATGATAGGGACTGTCATGCTGTAAGGACTCTGGATAGCACAGCTTTGCTGTGTCTTTTTCTTTATCTCAGGTCAATTTGATAAAAGACATGGAAAATAAATAGTAAAAAAGTACATATATATGTATACACCTTATATATTGCAATTATTTACCATACACTGTGGTCACCATACAAGGTTAAGATATTGTATGGTGACCACAGTGTATGGTAAATAATTGCAATATATAAGGTGTATACATATATATGTACTTTTTTACTATTTATTTTGCAGTGGATATGGTCACAGTTCCAGGGTCCCTGGTTTGATCCTTGAATTAATTTGTGCACAGTGTATTGCATGCTCTCCCTATGTTTGCATTGTCCCAGGATCTCCAGTTTCCTCTCATTGTCCAAAAACTGGCAGGTGAGCAGAGTGACTATACTAAGTTGCATCTAGATGCGAATGATGTTTGAAGGTGTGTGTGTATGTGTTTATCTGAGGTAAATTCTCCTGCCTTGCACACAATGTTACTGGAATAGGCTCAGGATCCACCGCAACCCTGACCAGGATAACTCGCTTACTGAAGACGAATAAATGTTTAGGCCTCATTAGCTAAGTCATACATCAGGAAAAAAACAGCCACAGGACATTCAAAAACAAACCACATTTTTTGTATTTACAATACACATCAGCAATGAGTGAATTGTTGCATTCTTTGGGTTAACAGTACTATTGTGGACAAACAACATGTTATGACATGTTATTGTTTTGACTCGATAGCTTATGTTACCCTATACATCACATGAAATCTCTGGGACTACAGAGTGCAACAGCTGGATGGAAGTTACTCACAGCTGTGTACCCTGCAGGTCTTAGCCAAGTTCATGAGCACTTTCTGAAGAGGTGTTGTAAGCAAGA
Organism: Silurus meridionalis; assembly: GCF_014805685.1. NCBI lineage: Eukaryota > Metazoa > Chordata > Actinopteri > Siluriformes > Siluridae > Silurus > Silurus meridionalis. The sequence continues at coordinate 17,762,072 of NC_060887.1, forward strand.
CCAGGCAGTGAGGGGGTGTAAAGCTCAAAGTAACCACATGCACATTTTTCTTACTACAGGAGCAAACAAAAAGGATTCCTAAGCTTCAATGCATTAATAATAAATATATTGTCAATCAAAAACGGTAAGCTTGTCTTTTTTATCTGGCAATTCACAGTTTTTCTTTCAAGGTGTTGGCATCAAAAGAAAGAGTTGAGGTTTCCATGTAAGCTAATTCTAAGCTATTTAAAAACAACACCTGAGCAGCTTAATCCTTTGAATGCCAACGGCTAAAAGTGCCTTCCCATCCACCACAGAGCTTTCACTTCACAGGCTTCACTGTATCCTCCAGGCTGGCTGAATTACAGTGGTAAGTGCAGGTTGTCATGTGTTTGCCTACAGGCTTCAAACTGCTTAGATGTTCTGATAGTAAAATGTAATCTGCCACATAATGCAACTCATCTTAGTGATCTCATGCTTCTATCCCAGGAGCTTGAAGCTTGCAGTTACCTTTATGCTGTCATGATGTTTCAATTACATCACTGTAAATATTCAAAATTACTTTTTTAAATATTCAAAACACAACTTAGATGCCCAGTTTAAATGCCAAATCTGTGCTCCTCTTACTATTTCTGTGTTAATGTTAATGTACCATTCCTGGATGCTTCAGGTTTATATAATCTGGTATGTAGCAGAATTCTTGGTACATCCAATTGTCTCAAGAGCTTATGGACCACAAGCCACAAATCAGCTTCTACACATCAATGATCCAGCACCATATTTAATCTGTTTGGAACTTTTTCTTGTCCCAAATATTCATATGTCTAATTCCTGACAAACATCTATTAATATTATAATATTTTGGCCCAGATCAGTCCTAATGATATTTTAACTGCATGTTTATGATTTTTT